>NC_041390.1:21100635-21106554 GCF_002162155.2 Triticum dicoccoides
AAAAGAAAAAGGAGAAGAAGAGGAGAAATAAATAAGAAGAGGGAAAAAGGAAAAAAGAGGAGAAGAAGAAAAAATAGCATATTTTCTATTTCTTCTTTCTTCTTCTCCTCTATTCCTTTCTTCTTCTCCCCGATAACTTTGACATGAGGGGGGGGAGGGGGGAGGGGTCCCCGAGGGTACGAGGGGCAAGGGTCGTGAACTAGCTAGGGTAGAGGGTCTAGGGTCATCGAGGGGTCGAGGGTCGCGAGGGTTTGAGGGTCGAGGGGTCGTCATATGTCGACGTTGTCGATATACCCCCTCTCGACTGTGATAACTTATACCACAGGAGCACCCCCCGGCCCTCTCGCTCGACCAAAACTCTCGAGGACACCCAAACCCTAGAAAAAACGATGTCGGTCTCCTACCCCCTCCCGCCGCGCCCCTACCCGACAAACTCTCTCGAGGCCACCCAAATTTACCAAGTTAAAAGAGTGTTGTCGTCGAGGCCACCCCATACCCTTGAAGCGTTGTCGAGGCCACCCCAAACCCTTGAAGTGTTGCCAAGGCCACCCCAAACCGTAGAGAAGCAGCGTCGAGGCCACTAATATGATTCCTTATTGTGATTAGCTAGCTAGTTCTACGTTTGCCACTAATATATCCATCTGTCATGTTTGAATAATAGTTCCCATGTTGTAAATGTTTGCAGAAACTATAGAGCACCCCCGAGACGAAGAAACAGAAGCGGTGTTGGGGGACAAATCGCACAAGGACGTGATGCCGTCATGTCGTTTCTCAACGAAACCAATGGTCTGGAAGGACATGGTGAAGAAGCAGGCTATGATTATGATGGCTCAGGTGACACAATGCCGGTGCAAGGAGACCGTGATGACGGCTCCGGTGACCCAATGCCGGTGCAAGAAGGAGACCGTGATGACAGCTCCGGTGACCGAACCAAGTCCAGCCAGGTATATATATTAGTTAAGCCTGTGCTGACTAGCTAATTGATGCATTCATTATTTTGGTATATGTACACATATTAATTAACTCTCGTCTTTCTTCTTTTTTCTAGCCCTCTGGATCGAGCACAACTTCGGTAAAGAGACGAGGCCCGAAGAAAAAGTTGCGCTCGGATGAAAGGTTTGAGATCACAACAATCACGTGTGATGGCATGCCTATTGAACCCATCCGGACAAAGGAAGCATTTGCTGCTTAGTGCGGGGCTCTTCTTAGGGACAAGATCCCAATCAGTATCCACCAATGGTTAAAGCCTAAGAATGAAGACCCTGAGGTGTCTTATGTCTCCGGTATGCAGAAAGATGATCTTTGGACCGCGCTGAAGGCAAATTTCACCCTACCGACAGAGGAGGATCCGGAGAAGCCAGTTAAAGAGCAATTGATCAAGTCTCATGCCCTTAAGAAGATGGCAGAACTATTCTGTAGGTGGAAGAATGAGCTAAAAACATCGTTTGTCGACAAAGACAAGACACCAGAATTCACCGACCGATATGAGACGATCAGAGATCACTAGCCCGCATTTGTGGCCCACAAGACATCGGACAAGAGTAAGAAGATGTCGGTGACAAACAAGAAAAATGCTGTGAAGAAGAAGCATCACCATCGCACGGGGTCAGGTGGCTACCTCAAAGCCCGGCTGTTGTGGGCCAAGGCTGAGAATGACCTGATTGATAAAGGGGTCGAACCAGAGATGATGAACTAGCCAGGAGAGGAGGCAGAAAGTGGAGCAGATCCAAATTCAGGCGCTGCACGCAAGTGTACAAGCGATAGAGCAACGAGAAGCAGATCGCAACAAGCGACCCGCCAAAGCTTCCCCTGAAGCTACCCCGCCATCTCAGTGGAGAAGTAGCGTGGCTTCCACCGAGCAGCAGTAGCTGGAGCCTGTCTTCACGGCTCCTGCTAGCTACCCCGTGGACTTAATCATGGAGTCTCAAAATTGCCATCTTATGACGTAATGGAAAAATTTGAAAGTCAAGGCGGCTGTTGGCTCTGTTGCACCTCCTGAACCTGGCGCAACTTTTCACTGCCGGCCGATTCCAGAAGGATATGCTAGGGTGATGGTGGATGAAATAAAGACGGATTTGAGGACCTCGAGCTTGACCACCCTACCGGTGAAGGGGAGACTCGGCTGGGTTCTTCTCTGAAGACTCCATGCCTATGGCGGAAGGAGCTCATCAACCTTCCAAAGTGGACGCCTCTGCCTCGTCCTCCTCCTCCGGCGAGTCAGGGTACTCCGCCTCGTCCTCCGTCTCCTCCTCCGGCAAGTGATCAGGGCACTCAGCCTCCTTCTCGAGCGTGTGGCGGCACTCCGCCTCCTCCGCCTACGCCGGCGCGCCCGAGCAGCCAGCCTACTCCTTCTCCGCCTCGTCAGCAAGGGCGGAAGAGACCCGCCGCCGCTCCGTCTGCTCCGGCGCGCCATAGTCCTCCTCCTCGTAAGCAAGGAAAGAAGACAGCCGCAGCCGCTCCGTCTGCTCCGACGTCTAGCAGTACATCCAGAGGCGGGAGGCAATACAGATTAGGTCCTTCTCTGAAGACTCCAGAGAAGTTACCATACGAGAGGACCCCGGAGGAAAAGGAGAAGATTATGAGAGATGAAGTGAGGAACTTCTTTGAAGGGGTGAAAGCAAAGAAAGATCCACCTCCGGACGAGAAGATAGATCCGGTGAAAGCGAAGCGCACTATGGAAGCCCTGAAGAAACCACCAAAGTTTCCGCTGAAAGGCAACTATGAGCGCATTATTCAAAGGTCATTTATCGAAGCGGAGCGGTCGGGAAGTACTGTTAGTGATCAAAGGTTAGCGGAACGACGAGCTGGGAAAAAAATTGCCCATATCGGTGAACAAGCAAACCATTTGTTCCCCCCGCTCAATGTGTCTAGCAATATCGTCGCTAACGATTCGAGGATGGTGCCCGGTTATAACAATCTTGAAGATTACCTGCCCGACGATGTACATTATGTATTCTTGGAGGTGGACGAAGACAGATACGAGTACAAGAAGCCTCTCGTCAAAGATGAAAGGTCTCTAAAAACGATGATGCGAAGATTCCATAATTGGTACATGAAAACCTGCAGAGAGTCTGGAGGAACGAATACTTTGACGCTGAGAGTTAAAGAGGAGCATGACCTCGTTGGAACTGATCTGTTGAATGTTCCATTTGAGGAGTTCTTCCAGTTTTTCAATCAGAGGGCCCTCGATAAATTAACGGTCACTTGCTACTATATGTAAGTACTAATTATGTCATTAAGTCTAATATAGGTCAGCTCTTTCATTGCATGCATTTATAATTATCCTCACTATATTATGCAGATTGAAGATCGCCGAATTGAAGAAAAGACAAATCGGTGATATTGGGTTCATTAACCCAAATATCATAGATGCATATTCAGTTGAATTTCAGAAAAAAGATACCAAGGACAACTTGTTACGATCGTTGGTATTAAATCAAAACAAAGCTATAAAACTCTTTCCTTACAACTTCAAGTGAGTGTTACTTTCTTGTGCATATTCGGTTTCCCTTATTAGTCGAGGTTATAGTAATGTAATTGATGAGTTATGCATGCATGCGCTGGTTCCACTATTTTCTCCTAGAGATTAAGCTCGAGCAGGGACTAGTAACCGTCTTAGACTCGAGACAAAAAGATCCCAAGGAGTATGCGGACATGAATGAAATTCTCGAGAAGTTAAATTGATCATTATCGCACCATATCGGCAAATTTGTTCACTTCCTGATATCAAGTAATAGTTATCTTTGTCTGGCAGGGTTTGGAAAAAATTCACCTCAAATGCTCCGGGACTACCGAAGAAGCTAGAATTTAAACACCCAAAAGTAAGTACTACCAGCATGTTCCGCGCACCTCCTAGTGATTCAAGTGCTAGTTTCATCAATACCATTTAGCATGCTTGCTTATCAGTTTGATTGACCTCTATTTCTTGTAAAGTGGTTGTGGCAGGAAGCCGGGAATAATTACTGTGGGTACTACGTTTGTGAGTCCATCCGCCACAGGACTTGTGAGGGACGCTACAATAAAAAACAATATGAAGTGCGTAAGCTATAATATTCAGAATTTTACTTTATTACCATCTTTTGTGTTGAGTTTCATTCATTCATATATATGTATTGACCCCCTTCTTCAAATTAGATGTTTCGGATGCGGGATGAACTCCTAGCATCAGGTCGCATGCGAGGAATTAAAGAGGAATTGGCTGCATTCTTTCTTGACCACGTGATCGATAAAGACGGAGAATACTGCGTGGACCCTATGTTCATATATAATTAGGGGATTATATTGTAAGAGATCTTATATTGTATATATGTAGCCAGTAGCGTCGGAATGATATACAAAAACTTGTTGTTCGACCAATCTCTCGGAGAAGGAGAGGTCGATATCACTTCTCTCTGTATGCATATGTTCATGACAATCTTCTGTTTCCTTCATTTTTGCTTACTAGCTAGCGTGTCGAGTGCTCTCTATACGTATAGTACGTAGCGTCGACCAAGCACAGAGATAAGATCAGACACTTCTCTCTATTAATTAATTAGCTACCTAACACAATATATGAAACACCTTAATTAACCATACAAAACCCCGAAATCCCCCCCCCCTTCA
Source organism: Triticum dicoccoides (assembly GCF_002162155.2). NCBI lineage: Eukaryota > Viridiplantae > Streptophyta > Magnoliopsida > Poales > Poaceae > Triticum > Triticum dicoccoides. Next base: position 21,105,238 of record NC_041390.1, read on the forward strand.
GAAAAAAAACAAAAACCCTAGCCCCTGAACAGCTGATGCGTGGATGCCTATTGGTCCCGGTTGGTGCCACCAACCGGGACCAAAGGGCCTACTGCCTGGGCTCGCCGCACCAGTCACGTGGAGGCCCATCTATCCCGGTTCGTGTAAGAACCGGGACTCAAGGCCTAGGGCTTTAGTAATGACCCTTTAGTCCCGGTTCGGAAACCGGGACAAATGGCCCTTACGAACCGGGACAAATGGCCCTTTTTCTACTAGTGCATGATAGCTCCTTGAATAAAAAGCATGATTGCAATCATATTATTATAAATTTTATTAATGTCAATTGTGTTAGTGATATGCAAAACCCCAAGCTTGGGGATGCTTATTTTATTTAAACCTCATGATGAATATGCTTGCGATAATATTAAAAGTGGGTTCGGAAGAGTGTCAACTTTAGCTAAAAATAATACCACATATTTGGAGAGTGTTCGATCTTATGAAATTTTTGATAAAAGTGGTCTTGGAGAGGTCATGACTTTATTTGATAATAATACCACTATTTTGGAAGAGTGTTAACTTAGCATGCATGTGGATCATGAAGATAAAATGGTATGTGATATCTATATTGTTGAATTTGAGTATGATCCCAGATGTAATTATTATGAGAGAGGGAAATATTGTTCTGGTAATTTTCATGTTACTAAGTTACCTCTCGTTATGTTGAGATCGCTATTGTTTCTTTCTTCTTCCTTGCATATGTCATATATTGCTTGCATTGAAAATTTGTTTGCCTACAAAATGCCTATGCATAGGAAGTATGGTAGACTTAGATGTGTTTGTCATGAGTTTTATGATGCTCTCTTTGTGCTTCAATTCTTCTCTTTCTTGTGAGCATCGTTAAATTTTCAAGCCTATCTTAATGGCTACAAAGAAAGAGCTTGTTGGGAGGCAACCCAATGAATAAAATATTTTTTCTATTTTATTTCTATTTTTGTGTGCTGACACAATTATGCTACTGTTATGAATGTGTTTTTATGTTTTAATTAGTATTTGGGCCAAGTAAACCTTTAGGATCATGTTGGGTGATAATTGATTTGATCTTGTTGGAAAACAGAAACTTTTGTGCCCAATAGTAAAATTGATAAAAATCAGAGAATCATGATAAAATTTTGAATGTTTTACACAAGATTGATGTGCAAATATCCTATGTTTTCCTAATTTTTTCAGAATTTTTGGGGTTACAGAATTATGGTCAAAGTCCAGATTACTACAGATTGTCATGTTTTGACAGATTCTGTTTCCGTTGCATTGTGTGCTTATTTTGATGAATCTATGGAT
>NC_041390.1:21107005-21118503 GCF_002162155.2 Triticum dicoccoides
GGTATAAGCCATGGTAAAGTTATAATGCAGTAGTTATAATGCAATAATAAAGTATGAATGTGTTTGCAATAGTAATTAAAATGGTGATTTGCTTTGTTATACTAATGGATGTCATCAAGGTTTTGTTAAAGTTTGTGTGATTGATGTTTTCAAGGTTTGGGTGAGATCACAATGGATGAAGGAATAAGGAGTGAAAAGAGCCTAAGCTTGGGGATGCCCATGACACCCCAAGGTAACACTACTAGGGAAAACCTTATACACAGAATTTTAGCAGCAGCGAGGTACAGGAAGAGGTGCTACTGCTAATTAGCAGTAGCGCATGATAAAAACAAGCGCTACTGCTACTTATTTAGCAGTAGCGCAGGTTGGTGGAACCACGCTGCTACTAAAATTGACCGACAGTTCCCGCCACCCTAGGTTTAGTAGTAGCACGCTCTTGCTAACCACGCTACTGACAAAGTAATAGTAGTAGTGCACTTTTCTGGGTGACGCTACTGCCAATTTTGAAACTGGCCACATGCCGGGCACCGCTTAGCAGTAGCGCATGTGCCAGAAGCGCGCTGCTGTTATCTTATTAGCAGTAGCGTGGTTTACGGCCATCGTTACTGCTAAGCCGCATCATATACCACCTTTTTCCGCCCCCTTCCCCATCTCTCTTCCTCACTTTCCCCTACCTCCCACCTCCTCTCTCCCTCACTTTGCTTCTTCCTCACTACTTCTCTCCCCATTACTCTCCTTCTACCTACCTTTCTCTCTCTTTATTACTCCTAGCTAACTACACCACCTCCATTAATGCATCTCCTTTCTCTTTTTCCTTCCCCCTCCACTAGTTGAAGTTGTATCCTCCCAATTTAGCTAGCTAGGTAGATGTAGCATTTAGTGAAGTGACCTATGTACCCCCTAACTAGATCTAGCTTTGTCAAGAAGAGCTTTGTCCACTTTTTATCTCCCTAGCTACTACATCATCATCTCCACCGTGTGCCCAATCTCGAGATAGGTGATAAAAAATTCATGCTTTTGCAAGAATAGAAATATGTGTATGTGTGTGTGATATGACATAATCAGCCGATATGATGGAAATTATGTGTGTGGCATGAGTGGATGCTGAATTGTGCACGGGAGTTGCCTATGTTTTGCCGAAATGTTGATTTATTTTCATGTCAGCGAATTCTGGGAAAACTCTAGATCTATATGTCCTATTTTTAAGGAAGGTCATGCTGAATTTTTGTATGACTTTGATGCATGCACACATTTTTATAATCAATTTGTTTATTATTACCGTGCAGGCGTTCATGATGGTCACTGGAACCATGGTGGACAGGTGGTTGCAGTCGGTGGTGCAGGACATGAAAGAAAATAACCTGACAGAGGTTTTATGTCCATGCCGAAGATGCAAAGGAATAGTTTGGCTCGACCCCTATGACGATGGTCGTGTTCAAGCGCACCTGCTCATGACCGGTTTCATGGATGGCTATACTCATTGGATAATTGAAGATGAGGATGATGATGTTGAGGACGCCGACGGGGCAGGCAATGATGAAACGGGGCAAGATGAAGAGATGATCGATTATGGCGGCGGGGAATAGGCCGTACATGGCGGCAGAGAAGGGGCCAGACATGGCGGAGGAGAAGGGACCGGACATGGCGGCGGAGAGAACATGGACTCCTCGCCGCAGAGTTCGTCGGTACTAAGTTCAATCGTGTGTCACCCTCATGTTCAAGCACTGCTTCACAGGGAGACAAGTACTGAGAGAGCTACTTCTAGAGAGGAGGCTAAGCTGCAACAACTGGTGGTAGACTCGAACACTCCATTTTATGATGGTTGCAATCCTAAGGTGACCCTCTTGAGTTTCACGCTCCAACTCCTGAAGACGAGGGCTAAAAACAAATGGACCAACACTAGCCTCGATGAGCATCTCAAGTACCTAAAGGATGTTCTTCCCGCAGGGAATCTATGTCCTACTAGTGTGGATGAGGCCAAGAAGATCGTGTGCCCTCTTGATCTGCCGCACGTTAGATACCATGCATGCATCAACGATTGCATAATTTATCGGAAGGAGCATGCGGAAAAAAACAAGTTGTCCGGTGTGCAATGCTTCTCGATAGAAGAAGGCTGGAAAGAAATCTCCCTAGAAAGTTGGATGGTATTTACCATTCACTCCCCGTCTCTAGCTGTATTTCGTAGATCCCAAGGAAGCAAAGCTCATGCGCTGGCACGCGGAGAGGAAGCGGCCCGACGATGGAAATGATCTAAAGCTGAGGCACGTCATGGATGGAAGCCAGTGGAGAGCATTGAACGGATTCTATTGGTATTTCGAATGTGATGCAAGGAACATCATGCTCGTCACGTGTACCGATGGCTTAAATTCGTTTGGCAACCAGAACACCAACCATAGCACATGACCCGTGTTTGTATGGATGTACAACCTCCCCCCTGGTTGTGCATGAAGTCGAAGTACATTCACAAGAGCATGCTGATTCAAGGGCCGAAACAACCGGGAAATAATATTAATCTATCTCTGGGGCTACTTCAAGAGGAGTTAGACATGTTAGGGAAAATACCGGCCAAGACATGGGACGCCAGCGAAGGTGAGTATTTCTACATGAGAGCCGCGCTGATCATGACGGTGCACGACTATCTTGTTTATGGATATGTTGCAGGCCAGGTGTGCCATGGATATTGCAAATGCACGCGTTGCATGGATGATACGACATCTCAGCAGCTAACGTCAAGGAAAGATGGCAGGTCTGTGAAAATCGTGTACATGGGACATCGAAGATGGCTCAATCATGACGACCCATGGAGAATCCGTGGAGAAGTATTCAATGGTCACGCTGAGCATCGAAGACCTCCAGGTAAGCGGAGCGGCACCAAAATCGATGAGCTGTTGAAAAACTAGGAACAATGCCCCACGCTAGGAAAGACAATGAAAAAGGCGTCGAAGACGCTGGTGAAGGTATGGAAGACGAGGTCTGTGTTCTGGGACCTGGAGTACTAGCACAAACTCGACACACCACATTGCCTTGATCAAATGCATACATGTAAGAATGTCCTTGAGAGCTTGCTCACGACACTGATGAACATGCCAGATAAGACCAAGGATGGGCCGAAGGCAAGAAAAGACTTGCAAGATTTGAAAATCAGGGAAGATCTGCACATGACGCCCCGTAAAAAGTCAGACGAGACAGAGATGGAGGCAGAGGCGCGGGAGAAGGAGGGCAAAAAAGTAAAGGAAGAGGATTATTGCCCCCGTTCTTGCTTCGCCTTAAATCCGACTAAGATCGATCAATTCTTTAAGTGCCTTACCGGAGTCAAAGTTAGTTCCAGTTACTGTGGCATGATAAGAAGATATCTAGACACAAACAAGAAAAAGTTCAGCGGGATGAAATCCCATGACTGTCATGTGATGATGATGCAGATACTACCTGTTTCCCTTAGAGGGATAATGGACAAGCACATCTGTGACACGCTTATTGGTCTCTGCAACTTTTTCTACATCATCTCTCAAAATTCGATCAGTGTGAAGCTGCTCCGAAGGCTACAGCAAGAGATCGTTGTGATACTGAATGAGCTTGAGATGTACTTCCCGCCCGCATTCTTTGACGTCATGGTGCATCTGTGTGTCCATATTGTGGATGACATAATAGACCTGGGGCCGTCATTCCTGCACAACATGATGCCTTTTGAGAGGATGCATGGGATCATCAAAGGTTTCATCCGTAACATGTCCCGTCTGGATGGAAGCATCGTCCAGGGCTATCTGACACAAGAGTGCATCTCTTTCTGCGAGAATTTTCTATATGGCGCAAATGAGCCACCTTGTGTTGGTGTTGGTTTGCCCATTAACAAGCATGATGGGAGGCTCGAAGGAGAAGGTCACTCCAATGGTTGCAGGGAACTGCACATGGACGCAATGACTTTGACAGAGCAAACTTGGTAGTGCTACAACACCTAGACGAGGTAGATCCTTTCGTGGCACTGCACAGAGAAATTATCACAAAGAAGTATCGTGACCGAGGGTATGCAGGATGGACGCCGAAGTTACTAGAGAGCACAACTCCACTTTCCTGCATTGGTGAAAAGAGCATATTATTGCTAATCCCCCGGAAGAGAGCTCTAAGGATGGATTGCTCATATATGCCTTAGCACATGGCCCCTCGCCCAACCTCGTCACTTATCAGGCATACGATATTGATACGTCTCCAATGTATCTATAATCTTGATTGTTCCATACTGTTAGATTATCAATCTTGGATGCTTTATAATCATTTTATAGTCATTTTATATCATTTTGGTACTAACCTATTGACATAGTGCCAAGTGCCAGTTCCTGTTTTTTCCGTGTTTTTTACATCGCAGAAAGTCAATATCAGACGGAGTCCAAATGCCACGAAACTTTACGGAGATTTTTTATGGACCAGAAGGAACATGTTGGGCCCTGGTTGCACCTATGGGGAGTCCCGAGGAGGGGGCAACCCACCAGGGCGCGCCAGGTGGCCCAGGCGCGCCCTCGTGGGTTGTGCCCTCCTCAGATGCCCCCCGGACCGCCTCTTTGCTCTATTAATACCCCAATATTTCCAGAACCCTAGGGGAGTCAATGAAATAATTATCCAGCCACCACAGATTCCAGAACCACCAGATCCAATCTAGACACCATCTCGGATGGGGTTCACCACCTCCATTGCTGCCTCTCCGATGATGCGCTAGTAGTTCTTTGTAGACCTTCGGGTCCGTAGTTAGTAGTTAGATGCCTTCATATCTCTCTCTCTTGATTCTCAATACAATGGTCTCTTGGAGATCCATATGATGTAACTCTTTTGCGGTGTCTTTGTTGGGATCCGATGAACTTTGAGTTTATGATCAGATCTATCTTTTTATATCCATGAAATTATTTGAGTTTCTTGTTCCCTTTTATGCATGATTGCTTATAGCCTCATATTTTTCTCCGATATTTGGGTTTTGTTTGGCCAACTTGATCTATTTATCTTGCAACGAGAAGAGGTGCTTTGTAGTGGGTTCGCTCTTACGGTGCTTGATCCCAGTGACAGAAAGGGAAACAACACGTATGTATCGTCGCTACTAAGGATAAAACGATGGGGTCTATCTGCACATAGATAGATCTTGTCTACATCATGTCATCGTTCTTATTGCGTTACTCCGTTTCTCCATGAACTTAATACACTAGATGCATGCTGGATAGCGGTCGATGTGTGGAGTAATAGTAGTAGATGCAGGCATGAGTCGGTCTACTTATCTTGGATGTGATTCCTATATAATGATCATTGCATGTATATCATCATAATTATTTGAAGATCTATCAATTGCCTAACAGTAATTTGTTCACCCACCGCTTTGCTTTTTTTCTCGAGAGAAGCCACTAGTGAAACCTACGGCCCATCCCTAAAAAAAGAAACCTACGGCCCCCGGGTCTTCTTTCTCATATTATTTGCCTTTGCGATCTATTTTTATTTGCTTTTATTTTCATATCTATTAATCCAAAAACCCAAATATATCTTGCTGCACTTTATTTTATTTGTGATCTATTTATCCAATATATTATAAACTTTTTCCCATCACGCACCAATTACTGGCACCTTTACCCGAAAGGGATTGACAACCCCTTTAGCAGGTCGGGTTGCGAGGATTTGTTATCTATGTGCAGGGGATGTTTATGTTGTATTGCTTGGTTCTCCTACTGGTTCGATAAGCTTGGTTTCATATCTGAGGGGAATACCTACTGCCGCTGTGCTGCATCATCCCTTCCTCTTTGCATAAATACTGATGTGGCTTCAAGTGACATCAGATATCAACGGATACACGTTCTACAAGGAGGCCAAAGTTATGGACAGTGATGATCAGAACTTAGGGGTGACGATGGAATGCATGACCGGCAGCGATAACGGCGCAACTGAGAGATTTTATGGAAGGGTCGACGAGATCTCGGAGCTTGACTACTTTGGACTACACAACACGACGATGTTCCATGTCAGATGAGCTAAGAATGTCGAAAGAGAAAACCGGCATTTCACTACCATGACTATACCCAATGCCAAGAGTGCTACCGTGAACGCTATGACAATAACCAAGCTACGGGTACATGCTAAGCACGTGACACAATGCTTCTTCATAACCGAGCTGTGGCACCCGGATCCGCATGGAGCAGGGGGCCTTCGCACATCAGCCTAGGATAACACCTGACGCATGATAGGTCCATGATACAACATTCTAGGTACAATAATATTCATCAAATACATTTGTATAGCATTACATCATTGATGAATACAATTATCTGGCATATCCCTAAGGCTATTTAAACGGCAGCGGAAGTCTATTTACACTAGTAGAAAACAGGGCTATGGTCCAGGCCGGCTCAGCCCATTAGTCCCGGTTCAGTCTAGAACCGGGACCGATGTGGGCATTGGTCCCGGTTCGTGAGCCCAGGGGGCCGGTCGGGCCACGTGGGCCATTGGTCCCGGTTCGTCTGGACCTTTTGGTCCCGGTTGGTGGGACGAACCGGGACCAATGGGCCTCGCTCCTGGCCCACCACCATTGGTCCCAGTTGGTGGCTTGAATCAGGACCAAAGGCTTCCCTTTAGTCCCGGTTCATGTCATCAACCGGGACCAATGAGGTGCCTATATATACCCCCTCGTGCAAGAGCAGAGCACAGTGCTTTGTTTTTTCTGGCCGAGGGGGAGAGGGCTTTGTGGTGCTCTAGCTCACCTCCTATGCACATGAGGTGTTCGATGGAATGCCCGAGCCACACTACTTAAGATTTCTCCTCTCGAAGCTCGACCTTCAAGCTCCATTTTCCTCGAGATTTTTCTAGATTTAGCGGTCCGTCACGCCCCGTCCCCGTCTTCACCGCCGTCGATCACCCGCACCGATCTCATCACCGACACCACCGTGGTGAGCCTCTTGTTCTTATCTTCTTTCTGAAAGGAAAAACATTCTTACTTGTATGTTTAGATAGATACTTGTATAATTTTCTTACATTTATTATTGCATCTTATATAGTGCGATGGTTCTGGTATCGGCCCCCGTCGGCCCTTGTCCTGTCTATGATTCGGATTTGGTATGTATATTATCTTTATAACTATTGGTTCATTTATTGTTTATGAAAATTATGCCGACCAACGTGACATAGATTTTATTTATCTAGGATGTATGTGAATCGGAAATGCCAACCGACCCTATTGTCGAGAGGTTAAATTTGGTTGAAGAAGAAAACAATTTGTTGAAGGAAAAAATAAAAAAAATTGAGGAGGAGAAGATGATATTGGAGTTGCATGTTGCGGATGTCGTCTATGATCACAAGATCAAGATGGATGCAATGCGCTTCAAGATTAGAAAGATTAGAAAATATGCCATTCATATCGAGGCTTGGTATCATTATGCCGTTGGATCAATTGTTACCTTGGTTGCATTCATATCGAGGCTTGGTATCGCATTTGTTTTCGCATTGAAAAGTTTTACATAGTTTCAATGTATGGTTTAATTAATTAGATGCTCTGGAGAGCTATATGTTGTTAGATGAGAACTATGTATGCACTTTGGTTTTAATGTGATGATGAACTTCTATTAATTTGGACACTTAATTATATATAATGCACACAGATGAACCGGCAATGGATGTACGGTGACAGACACACCCGCGAGTACATTAAGGGCGTGCATGAGTTTCTCTATGCGGCTGAGGAAAACAAGCAGAATGGTTTTATGTGTTGTCCATGCACTGAATGTGGGAATACAAGGTCTTACTCTAACCGGAAAATCCTTCACTCCCACTTGCTTTACAAGGGTTTCATGCCACACTATAATGTTTGGACGAGGCACGGAGAAATAGGGGTTATGATGGAAGATGGCGAAGAAGAAGAGTACGATGACAACTATGTGCCCCCTGAATACGGTGATGCTGCAACGGGGGGAGCTGGTGAAGATCAAGAGGAACCAAACGATGTGCCCAATGATGCTGCCACGGGTGAAGCTGCTGAAGATCAAGAGGAACCAGAAGATGTGCCCGATGATGATGATCTCCGCCGGGTCATTGTCGATGCAAGGACGCAATGCATTAGTCAAAAGGAGAAGCTGAAGTTCGATCGCATGTTAGAGGATCACAAAAAAGGGTTATACCCCAATTGCGAAGATGGAAACACAAAGCTCGGTACCGTACTGGAATTGCTGCAGTGGAAGGCAGAGAATGCTGTGGCTGACAAAGGATTTGAGAAGCTACTAAAAATATTGAAGAAGAAGCTTCCAAAGGATAACGAATTGCCCGACAGTACATACGCAGCAAAGAAGGTCGTATGCCCTCTAGGATTGGAGGTGGAGAAGATACATGCATGCCCTAATGACTGCATCCTCTACCGCGGTGCATACAAGGATCTGAACGCATGCCCGGTATGCGGTGCGTTGTGGTATAAGATCAGACGAGATGACCCTGGTGATGTTGATGGCGAGCCCCTCAGGAAGAGGGTTCCTGCGAAGGTGATGTGGTATGCTCCTATAATACCACGGTTGAAACGTCTGTTCAGAAACGAAGAGCATGCCAAGTTGATGCGATGGCACAGTGAGAACCGAAAGAAAGATGGGAAGTTGAGAGCACCCGCTGACGGGTCGCGGTGGAGAAAAATCGAGAGAAAGTACTGGGATGAGTTTGCAAAGGACCCAAGGAATGTATGGTTTGCTTTAAGCGCGGATGGCATTAATCCTTTCGTGGAGCAGAGCAGCAATCACAGCACCTGGCCCGTGACTCTATGTATGTATAACCTTCCTCCTTGGATGTGCATGAAGCGGAAGTTCATTATGATGCCAGTTCTCATCCAAGGCCCTAAGCAACCCGGCAACGAAATTGATGTGTACCTAAGGCTATTAGTTGAAGAACTTTTACAGCTGTGGAATGGAAACGGTGTACGTACGTGGGATGAGCACAGACAGGAGGAATTTAACCTTAAGGCGTTGCTGTTCGTGACCATCAACGATTGGCCCGCTCTCAGTAACCTTTCAGGATAGACAAACAAAGGATACCACGCATGCACACACTATTTAGATGACACTGAAAGTATATACCTGGACAAATGCAGGAAGAATGTGTACCTGGGCCATCGTCGATTTCTTCCGACCAACCATCAATGTCAAAAGAAAGGCAAGCATTTCAAAGGCGAGGCAGATCACCGGAAGAAGCCCGCCATGCGCACCGGTGATCACGTGCTTGCTATGGTCAATGATTTACACTACGTAATCTTTGGAAAGGGTCCCGGTGGACTAGCTGTTCCGAATGACGCTGAGGGACACGCACCCATGTGGAAGAAGAAATCTATATTTTGGGAACTACCCTACTGGAAAGACCTAGAGGTCCGCTCCTCAATCGACGTGATGCACGTGACGAAGAACCTTTGCGTGAACCTGCTAGGCTTCTTGGGCGTGTATGGGAAGACAAAAGATACACTTGAGGCACGAGAGGACCTGCAACGTTTGCACGAAAAAGACAGCATGCCTCCGAAGCAGTATAAAGGTCCTGCCAGCTACGCTCTTACGAAAGAAAAAGAAATCTTCTTTGAATGCCTGCTCAGTATGAAGGTCACGACTGGCTTCTCGTCGAATATAAAGGGAATAATAAATATGCCAGAGAAAAAGTTTCAGAACCTAAAGTCTCATGACTGCCATGTGATTATGACGCAACTGCTTCCGGTTGCATTGAGGGGGCTTCTACCGGAAAACGTCCGATTAGCCATTGTGAAGCTATGTGCATTCCTCAATGCAATCTCTCAGAAGGTGATCGATCCAGAAATCGTACCAAGGCTAAGGAGTGATGTGGCGCAATGTCTTGTCAGTTTCGAGCTGGTGTTCCCACCATCCTTCTTCAATATCATGACGCACGTCCTAGTTCATCTAGTCGACGAGATTGTCATCCTGGGGCCCGTATTTCTACACAATATGTTCCCCTTTGAGAGGTTCATGGGAGTCCTAAAGAAATATGTCCGTAACCGTGCTAGGCCAGAAGGAAGCATCTCCATGGGCCATCAAACAGAGGATGTTATCGGGTTTTGTGTTGACTTCATTCCTGGCCTTTACAAGATAGGTCTCCCTAAATCGCGGTATGAGGGGAGACTGACTGGAAAAGGCACTCTTGGAAGAGACTCAATAATATGCAGGGACGGATATTCTTGGTCTCAAGAACACTACACAGTTCTACAGAACTCTACCTTGGTGACCCCGTATGTCGATGAACACAAGAACAGTCTGCGCTCCAAACACCCGGAGCAGTGCGACGACTGGATTACATGTGAACACATCAGGACTTTCAGCAGTTGGTTGGAAACACGTCTCAGAGGTGACAACACTGTTTGTGATGAGTTGTACTTGTTGTCTAGGGGACCATCTTTGACTGTATTGACTTACAAAGGATACGAGATAAATGGGAATACATTTTACACGATCGCCCAAGATCAAAAGAGCACCAACCAAAACAGCGGTGTCCGCTCTGATGCAGCAACCGAGAGCGGAAAGGACACATATTATGGTTACATAGTGGACATATGGGAACTTGACTACGGACCTGATTTTAAGGTCCCTTTGTTTAAGTGCAAATGGGTCAATCTGTTAGGTGGCGGGGTACAGGTAGACCCATAGTACGGAATGACAACAGTGGATCTGAAAAATCTTGGGTACACTGACGAACCATTCGTCCTAGCCAATGATGTGGCACATGTTATCTATGTGAAGGACATGTCTACCAAACCGAGAAAAAGAAAATATAAGGAAGCGAATACATCATACGATGAGCCAAAGCGCCACATAGTTCTTTCAGGAAAAAGGGACATCCTGGGAGTGGACGGCAAGACAGACATGTCTGAAGATTATGAAAAGTTTCATGAAATTCCTCCCTTCAATGTCAAGGCTGACCCAAGAATCCTGATAAACAATGAAGATTATCCATGGTTACGGCGCAATAAGCAAATGACACAAGCGCAGAAAAAGTGAAGACTTTCTCCCGCAACTATTATGATGATACCATGCCAAATTTGTAACAGACGAACATGCTACCATTGTTCGTTTTATACATGCACATGCTATGTGGGTGAAATTATGATACCATGCCAACTTTCAACCTTTTCAGAGTTCATTTTGAAATGCTTTCCAATTTCAGAGTCATTTAGCTCAAATAATGAATTAATAGTAAACAGAATGAACTAGAAAACTTTTATGAAAATAAAAACAATCAATTAAAATATTATGTTATGATCAACTAAAATAAAACTATAATATTCTTCAATAGCAAAAAGAATATAATTTTTGTGACCTAAAATCAAACTATAAGTATTTAATTGTAAGTATAAATAAAAAATAAATAGCAAAGAAGAAAAAAAATCTATTTTTATAGTAAAGTTATTCATAAACTAGTGATTCACAAATTTTATAAAATTCAAATTTAAACTATTCAAAATTTTAAAACTAATGGCACTAACAGAAAGTTTATAATTTTTGTGACCTAAAATC
>NC_041390.1:21119391-21178718 GCF_002162155.2 Triticum dicoccoides
GTCGCCGCCCCGAGCCCGTCGTCGCCCCGCGCCGGCGCCCTTTAGGTTGATGATATGATGATGTTGATGATATGATGACGTTTTTTTTCTGTTGATGATATGATGATGTTTTTTTTTCTGTTGATGATATGATGATGTTTTTTTCTGTTGATGATATGATGATGTTTTTTTTTCATATATGCATTTTTTCATATATGTATTAATTATTTTAAGTTGTTAGTAGATATCGATTTTAGGTTAGTGCATTTTATCACTGATTTTAGGTTAGTTGAGCCTCTTTAGTGCATTTTATGTTTGTTGCATTTTAGGTTAGTGCAGTTTAAGTTAGTGGAGAGGAAAAAGTAAAATAAGGAAAAGGAAAATAAGTAGAGAAAGAAGGAGAAGAAGAAGGAGAAGACGAGGAGAGGAAGAAAAGGAAGAGGAGAAGAAGAAAGGAATAGATTTCTATTTTTTCTTCTTCTCCTCTATTCCTTTCTTCTTCTCCTCTTTTTTTTCTTCTTTTTTTTCTTCGATCTTCTCCCCCTCCCGATAGGAAAGTTTTATATATAAAGTTACAATTTTAGAAAAGTTTTATATATGCAAAAATTACAATTTTAGAAAAAGAAGGATAGGAAAGAAGAAAATAAGAAGAGGAAAGAAAGAAGAAGAGGAGAGGAAAAGAAGAGGAGAATTAATAAGAAGAAGAAAAAACAAGAAAAAGAAGAGGAGAAGGAAGAAAGGAATAGTGGAGAAGAAGAGAAAATAGAATATTCTCTTCTTCTCCACTATTCCTTTCTTCCTTCTCCTCTTCTTTTTCTTCTTTTTTCTTCTTCTTTTTTATTTCTCCTCTTCGAGGGGTCGAGGGTCGGGAACTAGGGTAGAGGGTCGAGGGTCGTTAAGGGGTCAAGGGTCGAGGGTTTCAGGGTCGAGGGTTCGAGGGTTCTATAGGTTCGAGGGTCGAGGGTTCCAGCAGGGTCGTCTAGGGGTCGAGGGTTCCAGGGTCGTCGAGGGTTCGAGGGGTTGAGGATCGCCGAGGGGTCGAGAGAGGTTTCCTAGTGTCAAAGTATTGAAGAAATCCATGCCTTCATCATTAGCCGGAAGTAACCAGGGCATGTTGGTACGAAGTTCTGCAAAGTTGTTCTGGAATGGAGTCCCGGATAGAATAATCCGCCTTTTGGTACGAATTCAGCAAAGGCCTTCCAAATAGCGATATTCGGAAGGCTCTTTCTGAACTTTGTACCAAAAAGCGAATTATCCTATCTGGGACTCCGTTCCAGAACAACTTTGAAGAGCTTCGTACCATCATGCACATGTTACTTTCGCCTAATGATGAAGACATGGTTTTGTTGAATCCTTTGACACTAGGCAACCTCCCGACCCCTCGGCGATCCTCTCGAACATGAGAGGAAGAAGAGGGTTGTCTAGGGGTGGAGGGTTCCAGGGTCATCGAGGGTTCGAGGGTTCTTCTCCCCTATTCTTTCTTCTCCTCTTTTTTTCTTCTTCTTCCTCTTTTTTTTATCGGGAACGAGGGTCGTCGAGGGACATAGATGTAGTGTCGTCATTGTCGATATATACCCCCTCCCGATAGCTTACTATGATTAGGTAGCTAGTTCTACGTTTGGCACTAATATATCCATCTGTCATGTTTGAATAATAATTGCCATGTTGTAAATATTTGTAGAAACTATGGACCCCTCCCTAGACGAAGCAACAAAAGAAGCGTTGTTGAGGGACATAATCGCAGAAGGAAGTGATGCCATCTCGTTATTTCTCAACGAAACTGATGGTCTGGAAGGAGAGGGTGAACAAGCTGGCTACGGTGACCTAATGCCGGTGCAAGAAGAAGAACATGAGGACGGCTCCGGTGACCCAATGCTGGTTCAAGAAGGAGACCGTGATGACGGCTCCGGTGACCGAACCGAGTCTGGCCAGGATTATATATATTAGTTAAGCCTGTGTTGACTAGCTGATTGATGCATTTATTGTTTTGGTATGTACACATATTAATTAAGTCTTTGTTCTTTTTTTCTAGCCCTCCGGATCGAGCACAACTTCGGTAAAGAGACGAGGCCCGAAGAAAAAGTTGAGCTCGGATGAAAAGTTTGAGATCATAGCAATCGCGACCGATGGCCAACCTATTGAACCCCTCCGGACAAAGAGCGCATTTGTTGCTCAGTGCGGGGTTCTGGTTAGGGACAAGATCCCGATAAGCATCCAGCAATGGTTTAAGCCGGCTACAGAAGACCCTGAGGTGTCTTATGTCAATGATATGCAGAAAAATGATCTTTGGACTGAGCTGAAGTCAAATTTCACCCTACCGCCTAAGGATAATTCAGAGAACCCAGTTAAAGAGAAATTAATCAAGTCTTTTGCTCTGAAGTGGATGGAAGAACTATTCAGGAGGTGGAAGAAAGAGCTGAATAAGTTTGTCGAAAATAATGAGACACCAGAATTCAAGGGCAGATATGAGAAGATCAGAGATCACTGGCCCGCATTTGTGGCCCACAAGACATCGGAAAAGAGTCAGAAGATGTCGGCGACAAACAAGCAAAATGCTGCGAAGAAGAAGCTTCACCATCGCACGGGGTCAGGTGGCTACCTCGTAGCCCGGCCTAAGTGGTCCAAGACTGAGAATGATCTTGTTCATAAAGGGATCGAACCAGAGACAATTAACTGGCCAGACCGTTGCCGGACTTGGTTCTTCGGGGCTGGCGGAACCTTGGACCCTGTAACAGGGAAGTGCATTTGGATGAACGATCAAATGGACATACCGGTAAGTAAGCTTAAGCAGTATATCGAAGCAGCGCAGGAAGGGACGTTCTTGCCAGACAGAGAGAACGATGAGCTCACAATGGCCCTCGGGAATCCTGAGCACCCTGGATGGACACGAGGCACGCCAGGCTCCATTCCGTGGAAGGTTGGGTTTCCGGACGCAGGCGGTTACAAATCCCATGAGAGGAGGAAAAAAGTGCAGCAGACCCAAATGCAGGCGCTGCAAGCAAGGGTAGACGCGATAGAGGAACGAGAAGCAAATCGCAGCAAACGTACTGCCGAAGCCTCCCCCGAAGCTACCCCGCCATCTCAGCGCAGAAGCAGCGTGGCTTCCACCGAGCTGCTTCAGCCGGAGCATGCCTTGACGGCTCCTGCCAGCTATCCCGTGGATGCTATAACGGAGTCTCAAAATTGCCACCTTATGACGCAATGGATGAATTTGAAGGTCAAGGCGGCTGTTGGCTCTGTTTATCCTACTGAACCCGGCGCAACTTTTCACTGCCGGCCGATTCCAGAAGGATATGCTAGGGTGATGGTGGATGAGATAACGGAGGAATTTGAGGACCTCCAGCTTGACCACCCTACCGGTGAAGGGGAGACTCGGCTAGGGTCTGCTCTGAAGACTCCATGCCTATGGCGGAAGGAGCTCATCAACCTTCTGAACTGGACGCCTCCGCCTCCTCCTCCTCCTCCGGCAAGTCAGGGCACTCCGCCTCCACCGCCTCCTCCTCCGGCGAGTGACGATCAGGGCCCTCGGTCGGCTCCTTCTCCGGCGCGTGGCGGCACTCCGCCTCCTTCTCCGCCTGCGCCGACGCGCCCGAGCAGCCAGCCTCCTCCTTCTCCGCCTCATCAGCAAGGGCAGAAGAGACCTGCCGCTGCTCCAGCTGCTCCGGCGCGTCGTAGTCCTTCTTCTCCGCCTCTTAAGCAAGTAAAGAAGAAAACCGCTCCGTCTGCTCGGTCGGCGTCTAGCAGTACAACCAGAGGCGGGAGGACATACAGATTCAGTCCTTCTCTGAAGACTCCAGAGAAGTTACCATATGAGAGGACCCTGGAGGAGAACGCCGAGATTGTGCGAGAAGAAGTGAGGAACTTATTTGAAGGGGTGAAAGCAAAGAAACATCCACCTCCGGAGGAGAAGGTAGATCGGGTGAAAGTGAAGCGCACTCTGGCTGCCCTGACAAAACCACCGAAGTCTGATCTGCCGAAAGGAAACTATGACCGCATTATTGGAAAGGAATTTGCCGAAGCGGAGCGGTCGGGAAGTACTGTCAGTGATCAAAGGCTGAAAGAACGATGAGCTAGGAAACAAATTGCCCAGCTCGGCGAACAAGCGAAGCAATCGTGCCCCCCGCTCAAGGTGCCTAGCCACAATGTCGCTAATGATCGGAGGATGGTGCCCGGTTATAGCAATCTTGCAGATTACCTGCCCGACGAAGTACATTATGAACCCATGGACATGCAGATACAAAGATACGAGTACGGGAAGCCTCTTGTCAAAGATGAAAGATCTCTATCAACGATGATGCGAAGATTGCATGATTGGTACTTGAAAATCTACAGAGACTCTGGGGGGAGGAGTACTTTGTATGTGAAAGTTAAAAAGGAGCATGACCTTGTTGGAATTGATCTGTTGCCTGTTCCATTTGAGGAGTTCTATCAGTTTTTCAATCAATTGGCCCTCGATAAAACAACGGTCGCCTGCTACTGTCTGTAAGTAGTACTTCTTCTGTCATTAAGTTTCTCTATATAGCTTAGCTCTTTCATTGCATGTATTTATAATCATCCTCACTATATTATGCAGATTGAAGATCGCCGAATTGAAGAAAAGACAAGTCGGTGATATTGGGTTCATTAACACATATCTCATAGATGCAACTCAGGTTAAACTTCATGCCGCAGCTACCGAGGCCAACTTGCTACGATCGTTCGTAATAAATCAAAACAAAGATATAATACTCTTTCCTTACAACTTCAGGTGAGTGTTACTGTCTTGTGCATATTCGGTTTCCCTTATATATTAGTCAAGGTTATAGTAATGTAATTCATGAGTTATGCATGCGTGTGCAGTTTCCACTATATTCTCCTAGAGATTAAGCTTGAGCAGGGACTAGTAATCGTCTTAGACTCAAAATGAAAAGATCCCCAGGACTATGCAGACATGACTCAAATACTCCAGAAGTAAGTTAAAACGATCATTATCCACCATATCAGCAACTTTGTTCATTTCTTGATATCAAGTAATTGTTTTCTTTGTCCGGCAGGGTGTGGAGAAAATTCACCAAAACAGTTTCGGGACTGCCGAAGGAGCTGGAATTTAGACACGCGAAAGTAAGTACTATAGTAGCATGTTCCGCGCATCTCCTAGTGATTCAAGCGCTAGTTTCATTAATACCATTTAGCATTCTTGCTTATCAGTTTGATTGACCTCTATTTCTTGTAAAGTGGTTGTGGCAGGAACAAGGGAATGATTTCTATGGATACTACATCTGCAAGTCCATCCGTCACACGACCTGTGAGCGGGGAGGGTACTCTAACGAACAATATGAAGTACGTAAATAACAACATTCACAATTTTATTTTATTACCATCATTTGTGTTGAGTTTCATTCATTCATATATATATATATATTGACCCCCTTCTTCAAATTAGATGTTTCGGAAGCGGGATGAACTCCAGGCACCAGCCCGCATGCGAGCAATTCAAGAGGAATTGGCGGCATTCTTTCTTGACCACGTGATCCCTGAAGACGGAGAATTCTATGTGGACCCTGAGTCCGTATGATTATATTTGTAAGAGATAATTATTGTATATATGTATCCGGTAGTGTCAGATAGATATACGAGAACTTGTTGTTCGACCAATCTCTCGGAGAAGGAGAGGTGGCCGATATCACTTCTCTCTGTATGCATATATGTTCATGACAATCTTCTGTTTCCTTCGTTTGTTTACTAGCTAGCCAGCGTGTCTAGTCCTCTCTATACGTATGTATAGTACGTAGCGTCGACCAAGCACGGACATAAGAGAGGACACTTCTCTCTATTAATTATAGCTAGCTAACACAATATATGAAACACCTAAATTAACCCCCCAAAACCCCCACCCCCCCTTTCAAAAAAAAAACAAAAACCCCAGCCACAGAAATGCTGACGCGTGGATGCCTATTGGTCCCGGTTGGTGCCACCAACCGGGACCAAAGGGTCTCCTGACTGGGCTCTGCGCACTGCCCACGTGGAGGCCCATCAGTCCCGGTTCTGGATTGAACCGGGACTAAAGGGTCGGGGCATTAGTACCGACACTTTAGTCCAGGTTCAGGAAGCGGGACTAAAGGCCCTTACGAACCGGGACTATAGGCCCTTTTTCTACCAGTGTTAAATGGCGGCGAAAGTCTTGGGTTTGGCGTCTCATCAACTCTGGCTAGGCTCCACAACTCACAGGACTGGCAAGATTACAGCCTAGCATGACAGAACAAGCGAACAATTTGGGCACGACCTACAAAACTGGCTTGACACGCCAGGTCAGTACATTGAATGTACTTGCAAGACAACCAAATACATAGCATCCAAACAAACAGATGACTAAGCAAGAATCAAGAATATGCAACAGTCTACTTCAACACAACTTCTAAGCATGGCATGATATTAACAAGAATCATAAATCAAACTAAGCATGAATAAAGTCATAGCATCTACTAGCATGGCATATCAAATTTACTTCTAACATAACAACAACAAAGCATATCATATCAAAACATGGCATGGCATCATGAAACTATGCTGGAAATAAACTACCAGTTACCTCCCGTGAAGACATGCTTTATTAACCTTATGCAACAATCACTTACTCTGCCATGGCTCCTCGGAGCACACACATTACTTACCAAGACCTCGTCTCGGGGTCATATCAACACATCATCGTTACTTCTCACGATTTTCCCATAGTCCAAGTCATCACATGATTTACCACATTTTAAATATCACACAAGTTATTAGCAGGTTTATCCTCCATTTGAACCAAGATCCAATAGTGTGACCTAGTATGAACTTTTGCCCATGCCCGAGGATGTGGCTATCGGTAGATTAAATATACTCACTCTGCAGAGGTAGCACACTTTACCCACACCACGGAACCCTAGCCTCGCACTCCCATATGTGCGGATGAAGCGTTCCGACAAAACTGAGCTACTGCCATGACACTCTCCCGGCCACTCCGACCAACACCCCCTTGGGGTTCAGTCCTGGGTGGCCCCGTGTCTACCAAAGACACCAACGGCCACCGTCGTGGCAAAACGGTCCCAAACGGGGACAAGGTACCATAAAAACAAAAACGAGCACACAAGGTTATGTCCGCCTACCTGATCATGGTAGCGCGTGCCCATAACCTTCCCTCGCGGGATGCACCGGCGAGAGGCATGACAATAGACCTAGCTAGGACCTTCCCATAAGGTACATGTGGTTGCACTGGAGAAAGCTCGACTTGGGTGGCACTATGATATCCCAGTGATGACAGAGGAGGTTTGTTATTAAGTCATATTATTAACTTCTCCATCATCAATCATCATGCGAGCATTATTAACATGAATGCAACACCTAAAATGCAACATACCGACATAGTAACAAAACATCAAGCATTTCAAAAGAACAATGATAGCATGTGAAACATGGCAATCCCAAGTACTAGGAAACTTATCAGTGCAACAGAATTATCATAGCATCGATACTACTAACATGAAACTAAACTAGACAGAGGCATGATATCATCAGTAACAACAGTAAACTAGCATGTCAACTTATTTCATGAAAGCATAAGCATGCAAGACAGATAACAAAATCATATAGCACGAATGAAATAACAGCAGACGAAACAAACAAGAAGCTACTGCAACTAAGCACACACACGAGGTGCAAGCAAAGTCAACATGCAAGTTCGGGGCTCATGATAAGAGGTTGGCTTGCCTGGGGTCGAGAAATACTCCGGGAAAAAGTGCGGAACGATCACGGAAAGATTTGCCGGAAACAGTTCTCTCTCGGAGGGGGCTGTTTACGTGCAAGGGCAAAGTGGTCATTTTAACTGTGTGAAAACCTAATAAAAATGATACCAACAGAAAGAGTTTGATGAGACGAACATGCGAGCGTTGGTTTCACCTCAATCGGAGTTACGGTTGTGGAGATACGAAGGGTTGAAGCTCAGGGACCTATCGGTGAAAAAGTTTCAGCAAACAGGCCCCTGGAGGAAAAGCTAAACGCGCCTTTGGGCCGAATACGTTTTCTGCACAGGGAAACGTATTTTGAGCCGACGTGCGAAGGAAATACGCTTTCCGACATAGGAAACATACTGCGAGAGAAATACGTTTTTGGCGCATGGGAACAACTACGTCGTGGGGCGTCACCACTTATCCACGTTGGCAGGACCAGGTGAACGTGGCAGCGACAGGGCCGGACGCCTGGGTCGCTGCCAGGTGGGGTCGAGGAAACGGCACGGGGCCAGCCTGGCCATGTCAGCTCCTCCCTCTTCCTCCCGCTCGGGGCGCGATGAGCTGAGGGCGACGGCCGCCTCGAGGCGATCGTCGGCGACTCCGAGCATTGTTCACGACGCTAGACCTACCCAGATGATTAGCGGCGAGAGGGGCATCTCTGGGTGGTGGTTTCTGCTACCGAGGAGCACCAGAGGGCGAGCTACAAGGCCAAAAAGAAGAGGTCGGGGCCACGAGAAGGCCCGCCGAGGTGTGCTGCATCCATCCAGGGTGCGTACGGGGCTCGGGGGTGCTTGTGGGTTGGAATCAAGAGGAACCCAAGGCAGCGGCCATGGCGATGGGGAGGGATCAGAGAGGCTCGGGAGCTCGGGGAAGAGGCTTGGGAGGGGTTGTGAGCTGCAAGAGAGCTCGAGGGCTTCTTATATAGCCACGAGGAAGAGCTCTAGGGGAAGGGGCGAGGCGACACGTGGCGCGGCTACATGTCCGTGCGCCGGCGACGCGCATGCACGGCCAAGGGTCACGGGGAACAGTGGGAAGGCAACGATGGGGACGCGGACGAGTTCCAGGAGGTCACGGAGACGAGGGACGCTCGCGGGCGAGAGGAGGAAGCGGACAGAGGCGAGGAAATGACGGTGCACGGGCGTGTACTGTGTTTGGCGACGGCGACGGCGATGGCTCAACGAGGAAGAAAACGAAGGGTGAACGGGTCAAGGCGCACGGCGACGATGAGACTTAGCTGGTTGACAAGCTTGAACGAGCCAGAGCCAGCCGGAGCTACGCTACTGGGGCCAACAGTGGCTAGACCACCGATTTGGCATGCATAGCCCCACGGTCACCGCGCGCACTGGTGCAAACGGCGCGCTCCGAGCGGCCAAATCATGTCTGGGAAATGGACCTTGCTACCCTTAGTTGAAAGGCGGTAACAACTTGGTCCAAGGGCAAAGAGGAGATCTGCAGGCTGATCCAAAACATTGCTGCAGCAAGGTGTTTGTGCTGCGGGGAGACAAGCACAGGAAGAGGCAGAGTCTGAGATTTGTCATGGTGTGATCATACACTAAGACGATCACTTCTGCAAATTATCAGCTCACAGGGATGACTAAAAATGATAGTTGATGTAGAATGCACCACCATTGACAGAATTAGAGTTTAGGATGATGCACTCACATAGTTGATTGGATAGAGCTGTAATTATGCATGGCCCAATTATTTGATGATATGAAGAGGCCCAAAGAGTTTCATGCCATTTGGATGAACCAAAATAGCACTTGCTTCACAAAGCATCTCTCTGGACAGAATTTTGGAAAATTTGCATAGGGCAAATGGGGTAATGGATTCAGCCAAAACTTGGTGGAGGGAGTTGATTTAGATATGAGAAGACTTGGTAAAATTTTCAGCCATAATAGAGAAAGATAAAATATACTTTCTTCACAAACTAAAAATTTAGGCAGAATCAAAGAATTGTTCCTATGCCCACATAGTTCAATGGAATGAACTGAATTTAGGCGGAGGCTAATTATTTAAGATACTTGAAAAGATGGAAAAGTTTCATCCCATTTGGAAACTCTATGAAGGTACTTCCTTCACAAGCATGCCATCTGGTCAAAAACTTTGAAAAATTTGCACAGGGAGCTAGGATGAATGGATTGATCTCATATTTGGTATCCATGGGTGATTTATCAAGGAATAAAGCACTTCCTTTGCAAAAATTTCAGAGATGGCAGAAACTTGCAGTGGATCATGTGCTCAAATTATGATCTTTGGATGGAAATGGTGAATATATAGCAATTACAAAATCCACAAATTATTTGGGAATTTTCCTTGCTATAAAAATAGTAGCTCCTTTGGAAAATGGCAGAAATGCAATATTTGCTTAAAATAGGAAAAGACAATTTTCCTTATTTAATTATGGCCAATATATTTGCCAGAGCAAGGATTAGGCATAAAGATCAACTCCATCAATTCTCATGAATTTAAGAGAGTACTAGATATGCCTTTGGATTTTATTCCTCAGAAAGGCAAGGAAAGGAATAAATCATAATTCAAAAATATTGCGTAAGACTTAGCAATATTTTTGCATATCCAAGGATTATAACCCATGCATTTGCATGGGCTAGTGTTTTAATAATATTCTTGTTAAATTATCATGTTAGAACTCAAGGGATTAAACACTTTTATCCTTATAAGGCCACTCTATGGAATCCTAATTAATGGGAAGACAAAGAAAATAAAAACCATGTTCTCAGGGACAATCTTAATACCATGAAATTTGGGTGCCGCAAAGCAATTCAATGGTATTACACAAATACTTTTCATATTCTATTGTGAAATGTCTTTTCCTTTCGTACCTCGTTTACCACCCAAATAGTTTGAAACTTTCGTCACAATAACTATACAACAATTACTTATTTGTTGTTTACACGTGAAAAATTAGAACCAAAAAGTTATGAAGTATGTGATTAATAATATATCATCCATTTAATTGACCTACAAAAATAAACTGGCTATGTCCATCAACCAATGCAGGCGCCAAGGGTACAACCTCCATTTTAAAGAATAACAATCTCACTGATCTTACTTGAAGTTTGAGATTAATTACAAATAGTTATTTTTTTACCGTTTGGTCTTCCGTAAAGGAAGAGTGTAAGACAAACTCAAATTTAGTGTTCCTAATGCTAAAAGGATTTGCTAGTTATCACTGCTAATATTTGTACTATATACAATTTCTTTGCTTGTTTGTCAATTTCTTAGGTTTCTACAGCATAATTAAAATTATCTGGAAAACATTATCTAAAACGATATTCGTGGTGCTTTGACTACAGACTATTGAGCTAGTGCAAATATCTTTCCACCAGTGTTGATTGGCAAAGAGGATTGTAGAACGATATGTGAATTAGTGTAAACCCATGGAGAAATCATGGCCAAGCAAACATATACATAGAAACACATTAACAGAAAGAAAGGATAAATGAAGATGGCAAGTGGTACCATTATGGAGGCCTTTTAGTTGTATGGTAACATGAATGAACATATGCTGAACATAGTTGCAATTATAAAAAAACAAAGCTGATTACATTCTAGGAAGAAAGAATCTAATAATCAAGGTAGACATGTGAGGTGTAAATAAATAAAACATATAAGATATCGATGAATCACTTTCTTGTTTGGGCCTTCATGCTACAAACCCTTTATTTTCTCTGACTTTTCGAAAGTTGCACCCAAGACCTGCAGCAAAGTAGATCAACGACAATAATCCTGCATGGCAAGGAATAAAGGATTCTTTCGTCCTAGAAGGAGATAATGTGTGCACATAAGACAATAGATTAGCCCAGTCTCATTTGACAGGCCAGAGCATAATTTTAAGGGAAGTAACAACCCATCTAAAGAAATTTTGGGAAGATTTGACACACAATGACATAAAGAAACATGATTCGCGCAAAAGCAAATTTAGCATAAAGTGCACCCTGCCTGTTTTTTTACTTTGAACTATGAAGACAAATTCAGTGAAAAATTGCAAATCAGCATGGACCAATCGTGTATTGACATGAGGATTGTACTTGTCATGTCATTATTAGTCCATGGATATATGTGTAAATCATACATATATAGCTATATAGATTAGCAGCATAGATGCAAGGTTCCGTATGTGAGGATGAATTAACCAATTGCATATGTTAACTTGAACTTCCTGGTACCGATTCTATTGCCATGGAGACAAAAAACAAATTTAGTATCTTAGAAATCACTCTCCCAAAACTTAATCACATATGAAAAGATCTGCATATGGTAAAATTTACTTCACTAATTACATTTGTGTAGGTGTTGCAGGTCTGTTAACCATATCCCTCCTAAATGACATCATTGGCATGTTGATCAGTGATACAAAAAACTAATAATGAATCTAGAAAATAAAAAATCGAATCTCCATCTCATATGATCATGGTTTAATATTCTTATTTAGAATGCTTTCTATTATAGACGAACTCAGGGAGAGTAAGTGGGAGATTAAGAATGTAGAGTAGTAAGAGACAACTATCCCTAAGCTTACCAAGGGGTGTGCAGACTAGAAGAGATTCTTTCCACCATTTGGTCATAGCCAGTTACGTCAATTCCGATCTAACAATCAACAAAACACACATAAACTTGGAGAAGCTAGTGTTATAAGACCCGGGACGTGAAGGCCTCCAAAATCCAAATATGTTGATGTCAATCATATACGGGGCCGCCCCTACAGTTGGCATCTCCAGCAGCCTTGTTGGGAGGACCGGAATAGGAGCATCCTATTCACCCAGATCGGCCTTGCCTAGGGGAAAAAAGAGCAACAATGTGAGACGCTAGGGATGAGAGGGGGCAGTAGAGTAGTAGTCAGCCAAGAACTCGATGAAAGAACAGCAACGATGGCGAAGCGGGGGACTGCAGGACAAAATACACGTTTTGTTCCGATCCAATTTTGTGCTCTACGCGAGTTTTCATACATGCTTCCTGCCGGTGACTCGATCTAGCTTCCACATTGATCGATCCAACATGTTGCTTCTCATCGTACATACATATGTGTTCGGACAACTGGGGAATCAATCAACTTTTTAGGTTAATTTGTACGTGCATGTTTGTTCTCCAAGCACAATCGACCGTCTCGCAAATTTCGACATACAATTGGTGTGCTCACAGCCAACTCAGGAATTAATCGACCCCTTCAAGTTGATTTGTACGTGCTTATATGTTTTCAAAGCCAAAACGATTAGCGGCCTAGGAATCGCGACGTACAATTAAAACTTTTTTTGGAGGAATTAAGCTAAAGGTCTACACCGTAATAAGTTTATGCCAACTGCTTTTATTTTTGGATTGACTGAATAGAGAAGGGAGAGACCTGAGAGAGATGTACATATGTAGAGCCACAAAAAGAGAGAAAGAAGAGACCTGAGAGATACGTACGTAGGTTGATTCAAGAAAAAAGAGACATGAGAGATGGGGTCATGTTCGTACGTGAGAGAGAGACATGCAAGATTGAGCAAGGAAAAAAACATTGATTCAGTAAAAAAAGGATAAGTGAGACGTGATAGATTGGGTCATGTTTAGGCGTATGTGAGAGAGTTAGGTGTGGTTTTAGTTGGATGGTTCTTTTGTTTTCGCACAAGAGTAACTTAAATTGTAGGAACTTTTTTTATTAATGTGTGACTTTCCAGGATTGATCTACACTGTTATAAATCGGCCCCACAAGATTAACGACTCATAAATTAGTATAGGTATAGATAGGAGGGTCTCTGGGAATAGATGGGATGATCAACAGATCAAGGAAAATGATGGCTCCTTTGTAATCACAAAGGCCACATTCAAATTCCAAGAATTGGAATTAGGGTTTGAGAGGATTTGAGATGATTCAAAAGAGGTCTTGCCCACTGACAAAGACATGAGCAAGGTTTTGAAAGGTTGGAAATGACAAGAATTCCCAGAGTCATCCAACAAACTCAGGAGAAAGATTTTGAAAATGAGTGCCAGGAAGGAATAACAGCTAAAAAAATTGATAACCCAATTTTGGGGCTGTTACAAACCTCCCCCCTTAAAAAGAATCTTGTCCTGCAGATTCCTAGGGTTACAGCACAATTGCAAAGATAACTACTCCAGGGAAAAACCTCTGGGTGAATGTTTAACCCTTTGGTCAGATTCAAACGAGAGATATAGGCAATCACAGTTATATCCACGGCTAGGGGCATTCGAGATCAAACTCTCGAAAAATTTGCTAGATGGACCCGAGTGAACAGTGGATTCACGTGCTGACACGTGGGTCCAGGGCTCACTGGCAGCCTCCTTCTCTACCTCCGGCCAACTGCTTCTTTTGTGTTGTTGCTTCACGTGCGGCTTGGCGCAGCGCGCATCTAGCTCCTAGGGTGATGAGGACCCTAGTGACGTAGTGCGCGGCGTGCACGGCGCCGGTGCAGCAAGCACTCACATCGTGGGCCAGCACCTTGTCGGCACTGTTCGCGGATTCGCCTCCTGGACGCCGGTGATCGAGCGACGAGCGGTTTTCCTGGACGTCGCTCACCGTACACCATGGTTGGGTTATAAAGGATGGCAGCGCGGCTCTCTTCAGCGAGGAGGTGTTCTTGGCAGCGCTATAGTTGTTCCTCGCGGCGCTGCTGGGCACGCTAATCGGCTCCTCGATCCTCCTGCTAATACTCATCAGGAATGATCGGGCTCGGGACAACACGCGGCTAGGTGCGGTGGCCTGAGACGCAGGACAAGACGGTGCACTGCGTGGTCCTCCGCCACGCTTGATCCTCCGTCACTTCGTGACGGCGGAGTAATCGTGTGCGGCGGTGGAGTGGTGGTGGTGACGTGCCTGCACCACGCAAGGCAGTGACGGTGGGCTGGTGAGGTTCGGATGTGGGTGAGGTGGTTGTGCCAGCTCAGGATTCAGACTAGGGCACTGGAAAAATTTCGTGGATAGCTCCACGAAATGTAGGTGTCGAGGTAGAATCAGAGCTGAAATCTGTATCGGGGGAGATGTACTGGATTGATTGAAATAAAGTTGGCAGTGTTCCTCCGGAAATGAAATCGGGAAAAAGAATTAGAGACAAGGAACTGCCAGACAGAAATGCCTCTGCGAGGCTCTGGGTTTAGAAATCTGGCACACTGTGTATGCACATATAGAGAGGGATATGTGACTTTGCATTCCCCCGAGTACGGCCCGAATGTACTCGTGGGTGAACCGGGTATGCGTGCAGTATGCAGTATGATCTAAACTAGCAAACAGGCAGATGCAATGAACATGCAATGAAAAACACAGCAGACAAATCATTCTAAGGTGTTTTAATGCTAGTGGGTATATGTAATCCTAGCATACATATACCTAGACCAGCGCACATTTTATTAGAGACTCGGGACGAGTCAATGTTGTTTTTAGTGTATGTGTCGTACTGATTGAAATCTTGTTAGCACATAATGCCAACCCTGTCAAACGTCTCTGCTTGACATAGAGACAAACAAAAACAAGAACGAAAACAAACATAGAACACAGCATACGGATTAAAACAATACTACAAAGCACGAACGCTAGCTCTACGCGCTAAACGAAACTACTACTCCGGGATACATAGTTCTATTCTCATATCGAGGATGAGCAGACTGACTGACCTACTCGTAGAATCACCTGACTGCGTGACAAAGGTCATGCAGAGGACCGGCCTTGATGGGGCTCTCCTGGAGGACGAATACTGAGCCAATCTCCATCTTCATCATCCGACAACACTATGGGTTGGGGTCCTACTGCTGGAGGTGTGGCTGAAATCGATCCAAGCAAATGCTGCTAGTGGATCCCAAAAAGAGCCTTGTCGAGGGTGACGATGTTTGGCCGGGGCCACAACACATGCTGAGAGGGTAGCACTGGTTCGGATGGCATGGGGTGTGCGGCTTGGGATGCAAATTTACGAGCCTCACGATAAGCTTCCTTGACAACTCGTACCGCATCATTGTCCAGGGTTCTAAATTCGGCAAGCATCTTTGAAATCATCATCCCCTGGGCAGTGATATATTGCACTAGGTGAGTGATTGCGGGGTCATCTCCTTGGATAGCGGGAGAAGGCTGCATTCCTGCTTCTGCCACAATGGGGAAAAAGCAGAACTCCCGCCTCGTTGCCACATGCGGGAACTTGGTTCGGAGGTATAGGATAGCCTCCACAGC
This sequence comes from Triticum dicoccoides, assembly GCF_002162155.2. NCBI lineage: Eukaryota > Viridiplantae > Streptophyta > Magnoliopsida > Poales > Poaceae > Triticum > Triticum dicoccoides. The sequence goes on from NC_041390.1 coordinate 21,135,289, forward strand.
AGCGGCCTGAATGGCTAAATCAGTGGTAGGCATGGATCTACCCTGAAAAACCAACGGCTGGCCATTTACAACGGGACCTAGGCTGATGTGCACTCTTTGCATCAAAGTGATGAAGGTGAGGGACGGGTGTCGACTGGAACACCATGTAATCGGGGTTAGCATTACAGCCAAAGGCTTTGGTGAGGAGCTCAGTAAGAAGAGGTGGAAAGCCAGGGTGGTTGACGGCAAAGGTGCGGGTGTGAAACTTGGGAGCTTTGAGGGTGCTAGCCATGGCTGGAGTGTTACTAGCTAGGCTTCTCTGCAGGGACATGGCTAAATGAGGAGAGCGCGATAAGGCTAGCGGAAAAGGGGGTTTTTATTGGCAGCTATGCGGGACATGCCCGCATGGTGTGGCGCCTTTCCCTTAATGGCGAAGGGAAAGCGGTGCGGCCAGCCAGAAAAGATAGGGTTGCTATTCAATCCACAGATAACTAGGCGGGGACAGCGAGGTGAGGACGTGTCGGTCCTAACTGCGCTACCTGTTGATTAACAGTGGCCATGTCGGATGCCAGGGATGGGTCAAATCCCTTAGGGTCATTACGGTTTTGATGGTAGCAGTGATTTAATGCTAGGATAACCTATGCCAGCCTAGCTGCTCTGATACCATCTCCTGTGGCACCCCGATCCGCATGGAGCAGGGGGCCTTCGCACATCAGCCCAGGATAACACCTGATGCACGACAGGTCCATGATACAGCATTCTAGGTACAATAATATTCATCAAATACATGTGTATAGGATTACATCATTGATGAATACAATTATCTGGCATAGCCCTAAGGCTATTTAAATGTCAGCAGAAGTCTATTTAAATGGCGGCGAAAGTCTTGGGTTTGGCGGCTCATCAACTCTGGCTGGGCTCCATAACTCACAGGACTGGCAAGATTATGGCCTAGCACGACGGAACAAGCGAACAATTTGGGCATGACCTACAAAACTGGCATGACACGCCAGGTCACTACATTGAATGTACTTGCAAGACAACCAAATACATAGCATCCAAAGAAACAGATGACTAAGCAAGAACCAAGCATATGCAACAGTACACTTCAACACAATTTCTAAGCATGGCATGATATTAACTAGAATCATAAATCAAACTAAGCATGAATAAAGTCATAGCATCTACTAGCATGGCATATCAAATTTACTTCTAACATAACAATAGCAAAGCATAGCATATCAAAACATGGCATGGCATCATGAAACTATGCTGGAAATAAACTACCAGTTATCGACCGTGAAGACATCCTGTTTTAACCTTATGCAACAATCACTTACTCTGCCACGGCTCCTCGGAGCACACACATGACTTACCAAGACCTCGTCTCGAGGTCATATCGACACATCATTGTGACTTCTCACGATTTTTCCATAGTCCAAGTCATCACATGATTTACCACATTTTAATTATCACACAAGTTATTAGCAGGTTTATCCTCCATTTATACCAAGATCCGATAGTGTGACCTACTATGAACTTTTTCCCATGACCGAGGACGCGGCTATTGAGAGATTAAATATACACACTCTGCAAACGTAATGCACTTTACCCACACCACGGAACCCTGGCCTCGCACTCCCATACGTGCGGACCAAGCATTCCGACAAAACCGAGCTACTGCCATGACACTCTCCCGGCCACTCCGACCAACACCCCCTTGGGGTTCAGTCCTGGGTGGCCCCGTGTCTACCAAAGACACCAATGGCCACCGTGATACATCTTCAACGTATCTATAATTTTTTATTGTTCCATGCTATTATATTATCAACCTTGGATGTTTTATATGCATTTATATGCTATTTTATATGATTTTTGGGAATAACCTATTAACATAGAGCCCAGTGCCAGTTTCTATTTTTTTCCTTGTTTTAGAGTATCACAGAAAAGGAAAATCAAACGGAGTCCAACTGACCTGAAACTTCACGGAACTTATTTTTGTACCAGAAGAAGCCCACGGATTATCGGAGTTGGACCAGGAGAGTCCCGGGCTGCCCACGAGGGTGGGGGGCGCGCCCACCCCCTGGGCGCGCCCCCCTGCCTCGTGGACAGCCCGGAGGACCACCGACGTACTTCTTCCTCCCATATATACCCATATACCCTAAAAACTTTGGGGAGCACAATAGATCTGGATTTCTGCCGCCAGAAGCCTCTATAGCCACCAAAAACCAATCTAGACCCATTTCAGCACCCTGCCAGAGGGGGAAATCCCTCTCCGGTGGCCATATTAATCATCCCGTTGCTCTCCATGACGAGGAGGGAGTAGTTCTCCCTCGGGGCTTAGGGTATGTACCAGTAGCTATGTGTTTGATCTCTCTCTCTCTCTCTCTCTCTCTCTCTCTCGTGTTCTTGAGGTGGTACGATCTTGATGTATCGCGGGCTTTGCTATTATAGTTGGTTCTTATGATGTTTCTCCCCCTCTACTCTATTGTAATGGATTGAGTTTTCCCTTTGAAGTTATCTTATCTGATTGAGTCTTTAAGGATTTGAGAACACCTGATGTATGTCTTGCGTGGGATACCCATGGTGACAATGGGGTATTCTATTGATCCACATGATGTATGTTTTGGTGATAAACTTGAGGATTTCGTGACCTTGGGAATCTATGCATAGGGGTTGGCACACGTTTTCGTCTTGACTCTCCGGTAGAAACTTTGGGGCACTCTTTGAGGTTCTATGTGTTGGTTGAATAGATGAATCTGAGATTGTGTGATGCGTATTGTATAATCATACCCATAGATACTTGAGGTGACATTGGAGTATCTAGGTGACATTAGGGTTTTGGTTGATTTGTGTCTTAAGGTGTTATTCTAGTACGAACTCTAGGGCTATTTGTGACACTTATAGGAATAGCCCAACGGATTGATTAGAAAGAATAACTTTGAGGTGGTTTTGTACCCTACCATAATCTCTTCGTTTGTTCTCCGCTATATAGTGACTTTGGAGTGACTCTTTGTTGCATGTTGAGGGATAGTTATTGCTTTGCATGATCATGTAGTTGACATTGTATTTGTGGCAAAGCCACCATTCATAATTCTTTCATACATGTCACTCATGCATCATTGCACATCCCGGTACACCGTCGGAGGCATTCATTTAGAGTCATATCTTATTCTAAGTATCGAGTTGTAATTCTTGAGTTGTAAGTAAATAAAAGTGTGAAGATCATCATTATTAGAGCATTGTCCCATGTGAGGAAAGCATGATGGAGACTATGATTCCCCCTTAAGTCAGGATGAGACTCCGGACGAAAATTAAAAAAAAGAGAAAAAAAGAGGCCATAAAAAAAGAGAAAAGGCCCAAATAAAAAAAATAAAAAAATAAAAAATAAAAAAATGAGATAAAAAGAGAGAAGGGACAATGCTACTATCCTTTTACCACACTTGTGCTTCATTGTAGCACCATGATCTTCATGATAGAGAGTCTCCTATGTTGTCACTTTCATATACTAGTGGGAATCTTTCATTATAGAACTTGGCTTGTATATTCCAATGATGGGCTTCCTCAAAATGCCCTAGGTCTTCGTGAGCAAGCGAGTTGGATGCACACCCACTTAGTTTCTTTTTGAGCTTTCATACACTTATAGCTCTAGTGCATCCGTTACATGGCAATCCCTACTCACTCACATTGATATCTATTGATGGGCATCTCCATAGACCGTTGATACGCCTAGTTGATGTGAGACTATATTCTCCTCTTTGTCTTCTCCACAACCACCATTCTATTCCAACTATAGTGCTATGTCCGTGGCTCACGCTCATGTATTGCGTGAAGATTGAAAAAGTTTGAGAACATCAAAAGTATGAAACAATTGCTTGGCTTGTCATCAGGGTTGTGCATGATTTAAATACATTGTGTGGTGAAGATGGAGCATAGCCAGACTATATGATTTTGTAGGGATAGCTTTCTTTGGCCATGTTATTTTGAGAAGACATAACTGCTTGGTTAGTGTGCTTGAAGTTTTATTATTTTTTTGTCAATATTAACTTTTGTCTTAAATCTTATGGATCTGAATATTCTTGCCACAATAAAGAGAACTACATGGATAAATAAATTAGGTAGCATTCCACATCAAAAAATCTCTTTTTATCATTTACCTACTCGAGGACGAGCAGGAATTAAGCTTGGTGATGCTGATATGTCTCCAACGTATCTATAATTTTTGACTGTTCCATGCTATTATATTATCAACCTTGGATGTTTTATATGCATTTATATGCTATTTTATATGATTTTTGGGACTAACCTATTAACCTAGAGCCCAGTGCCAGTTTCTGTTTTTTTCCTTGTTTTAGACTATCGCAGAAAAGGAAAATCAAACGGAGTCCAATTGACCTGAAACTTCACGGAACTTATTTTTCGACCAGAAGAAGCCCACGGAGTATCGGAGTTGCACCAGGAGAGTCCCGGGCTGCCCGCGAGGGTGGGGGCGCGACCACCCCCCTGGGCACGCCCCCTGCCTCGTGGACAGCCCGGAGGTCCACCGACATACTTCTTCCTCCCATATATATACCCATATACCCTAAAAACTTCGGGGAGCACAATAGATCAGGAGTTCCGCCGCCAGAAGCCTCCGTAGCCACCAAAAACCAATCTAGACCCATTCTGGCACCCTGCCAGAGGGGGAAATCCCTCTCTGGTGGCCATCTTCATTCATCATCCCGGCGCTCTCCGTGACGAGGAGGGAGTAGTTCTCCCTCGAGGCTTAGGGTATGTGCCAGTAGCTATGTGTTTGATCTCTCTCTCTCTCTCGTGTTCTTGAGGTGGTACGATCTTGATGTATCGCGAGCTTTGCTATTATAGTTGGTTCTTATGGTGTTTCTCCCCCTCTACTCTCTTCTAATGGATTGAATTTTCCCTTTGGAGTTATCTTATCAGATTGAGTCTTTAAGGATTTGAGAACACTTGATGTATGTCTTGCGTGGGATACCCGTGGTGACAATGGGGTATTCTATTGATCCACTTGGTATGTTTTGGTGATCAACTTGCGGGTTCCGTGACCTTGACTCACCGGTAGAAACTTTGGGGCACTCTTTGAGGTTCTATGTGTTGGTTGAATAGATAAATCTGAGATTGTGTGATGTATATCGTATAATCGAACCCGCGGATACTTGAGGTGACATTGGAGTATCTAGGTGACATTAGGGTTTTGGCTGATTTGTGTCTTAAGGTGTTATTCTAGTACGAACTCTAGGGCTGTTTGTGACACTTATAGGAATAGCCCAATAGATTGATTGGACAGAATAACTTTGAGGTGTTCTCCACTATTAGTGACTTTGGAGTGACTCTTTGTTGCATGTTGAGGGATAGTTATATTATCCAATTATGTTATTATTGCTGAGAGAACTTGCACTAGTGAAAGTATGAACCCTAGGCCTTGTTTCAACACATTGCAATGTCGTTTGTGCTCACTTTTATCATTAGTTACCTTGTTGTTTTTATATTTTCAGATTACAAATACCATTTTCTACTATCCATATTGCACTTGTATCACCATCTCTTCGCCGAACTACTGCACCTATACAATTTACCATTGTATTGGGTGTGTTGGGGACACAAGAGACTCTTTGTTATTTGGTTGCAGGGTTGTTTGAGAGAGACCATCTTCATCCTATGCCTCCCACGGATTGATAAACCTTAGGTCATCCACTTGAGGGAAATTTGCTACTGTCCTACAAACCTCTGCACTTGGAGGCCCAACAACGTCTACAAGAAGAAGGTTGTGTAGTAGACATCAAGCTCTTTTCTAGCGCCGTTGCCGGGGAGGTTAGCGCTTGAAGGTATATCTTTAGATCTTGCAATCGAATATTTTTGTTTCTTGTTTTAGCACTAGTTTAGTTTATAAAAGAAAACTACAAAAAAATATGGAATTGAGTTTGCCTCATACGCTTCATCTTTTTAATATCTTTCGTGAGTATGATGGAAAAGAAAATTGTGTCAAAGTATTAGAAGAAGAATGCATTAAAATGTTTGGCACTAAATCTTTGGATGATGAGCATGATTGCGATGTTGTTAGTATGAACTCCTTGAATATTCATAGTACTAATGGTGATTGCACTAGTCATGATGAGAATATCTCTTATAAGCATGTCAATTTTTTTGGAGTGCATTGGGTTTGCAAGTACACACCAAATAGGGAAGATAGATATTGCAAGAGTCATAAGCATTTAGAAACTAAATGGTTGCAAGAAAGGCTAAATGTTAGTGTTGAAAATTTAAAATATCTTAGCCATACTTGTGAACTTTGCAATGAACATGGTCATTTAAATATCAAATGCAAATTGTTTCATGATTGAATCGTGTCCAAAAATTTTGATGACTTGATTTCCCTTCCACATCATAATGAACTTAGTTTGCTTTTGGGTTATGAAGAAATGAAACGTCAAACTAAGCACATTCCAGAATATAACCTTGAGAAATTCCTCGATATTGATCTAGAAGAAATGTATATGTATTGTGCGGTGAATTGCATTGAAAATCCATATATTGCCAATTACATAAAGAAAACAAAACAAATAGAATATGAAGAGAATACTAATGAAAGGGAAGAGACTTCCCAATATTCTCCTATTATTTCTTATGATGAATCAGGTAACGAGGAGGAGCCTTCTATTCAACCAATCTCATCAATAAGGAGCTCAAAAAAGAGGGTTAAACCCACACATGATGTGAAGAAGAAAAAGAAAACACGAAGAAGCAAAGGTAGAAAGGTATCCCTCCCAAATGATGTTGCTCCTATTACTCATTGCGATGATGATAACTGCTATACTATTGGTGCTATCCATACTATTAATGATGAGATTGATTATGCTTATGATATGAAAAGGCCCAAGCTTGGGGATGCTATGTTTGATGAAGATGATGTTTTTGAGAATATATTTGCTGCAATTAATGTTTGTCCCAAGCTTGGGGATGCTATGTTTAATGAAGATGATATTTTTAGTCTCCCAAGTTTTGATATGCAAATTTATAATGATGATAGCATGCCTCCTACTTATGATGATTATATTGATGAAAGTTGGTTTGGAAGAGTGTCAACTTTAGGAAGTAATGATCCCACTATTTTGGAGGATGTTAAATCTTATTATGATAATTATGAAAGTGGATTTGGAGAGGGCATGACTTTATTTAGTGATGATTCCACTATCTTGGAAGAGGTTTCAATTGATTATGATGAGAACAAAGTTGCTACTTATGATAATTATTGTGATGATACGTATGCTATAAAAACTAGTGATGATTATATTTATCAAACTTGTCATGATTATGATTACCCTTTTTCTGAACATTACTCTTTTAATGTGGAAACAATTTATAGTGTTCGAGTCTCTTATGATACTCCCACTATTTCGAACGAGAAGAATTTTGCTTATGTGGAGAGTAATAAAATTTCTATGCTTATAGATCATGAAAAGAATGCTTTATGTGATAGTTATATTGTTGAATTCATTCATTATGCTACTGAAAATTATTATGAGGGAGGAACATATGCTTGTAGGAATTGCAATAATATCAAGTTTTCTCTCTACATGTTGAAAATCTTGAAGCTATGCTTGTTTTGCCTTCCTATGCTAGTTGATTATTGTTCCCACAAGTTGTTTGCTCACAAAATCCCTATGCATAGGAAGTGGGTTAGACTTAAATGTGCTACTCATATTCTTCAAGATGCCCTCTTTGTGTTACAATTCTTATCTTTTATGTGAGCATCATTGAAATCATCATGCCTAGCTAGGGGCGTTAAACGATAGCGCTTGTTGGGAGGCAACCCAACTTTATTTTTTTTTCTTGCTTTTTGTTCCTGTTTAGTAATAAATAATTTATATAAGCTCTGTTATGATTGAGTTTTTATGTTTTAATTAGTGTTTGTGCCAAGTAGAACCATTGGGAAGACTTGGGGAAAGTCTTGTTGATCTTGCTCTAAAAATAGAAACTTTAGCGCTCACAAGAATTGCTGCTATTTTTTGGATAGTGCTATTTAGTTAATTGTTTTTTCAGATGATTAAAAGATAAATTCCTCACGTCCAGCAATTTATTTTAGAATTTTTGGGGTTCCAGAAGTTTGCGTTAGATACAGATTACTACAGACTGTTCTGTTTTTGACAGATTCAGTTTTTCATGTGTTGTTTACTTATTTTGATGAATCTATGGCTAGTAAAAGAGTTTATAAACCATAGAGAAGTTGGAATACAGTAGGTTTAACACAAATATAAATAAAGAATGAGTTCATTGCAGTACCTTGAAGTGGTGTTTTGTTTTTGTTTGCTAACGGAGCTTACGAGTGTTCTGTTAAGTTTTGTGTTGTGAACTTTTCATGTTTTGGGTAAAGATTCGATGGACTATGGAATAAGGAGTGGCAAGAGCCTAAGCTTGGGGATGCCCAAGGCACCCCAAGGTAATATTCAAGGACAACCAAGAGCCTAAGCTTGGGGATGCCCTGGAAGGCATCCCCTCTTTCGTCTTCGTTCATCGGTAACTTTACTTGGAGCTATATTTTTATTTACCACATGATATGTGTTCTGCTTGGAGCGTCATTTTATTATATTTAGTTTTGCTTGCTCTTTGAATAAAATACCAAGATCTTAAATTATTAAATGTTAGAGAGTCTTCACATAGTTGCATAATTATTCGACTACTCATTGATCTTCACTTATATCTTTCGGAGTAGTTTGTCATTTGCTCTAGTGCTTGACTTATATCTTTTTAGATCACGGTGGTGGTTTTATTTTGAAGAAATAGATGAACTCTCGTGATTCACTTATATTATTTTGAGAGTCTTTAGAACAGCATGGTAGTTTGCTTTGGTTATGAAACTAGTCCTAATATGATGGGCATCCAAGAGGGATATAATAAAAACTTTCATATAAAGTGCATTGAATACTAAGAGAAGTTGGATACTTGATAATTGTTTTGAGATATGGAGATGGTGATATTAGAGTCATGCTAGTTGAGTAGTTGTCAATTTGAGAAATACTTGTGTTGAAGTTTGTGATTCCCATAGCATGCACGTATGGTGAACCGTTGTGTGACGAAGTCGGAGCATGATTTGTTTATTGATTGTACTCCTTATGAGTGGCGGTTGGGGACGAGCGATGGTCTTTTCCTACCAATCTATCCCCCTAGGAGCATGCGTGTAGTACTTTGTTTCGATAACTAATAGATTTTTGCAATAAGTATGTGAGTTCTTTATGACTAATGTTGAGTCCTTGGATTATACGCACTCTCACCCTTCCACCATTCCTAGACTCTCTAATACCGCACACCATATACCTTCCTCAAAATAGCCACCATACCTACCTATCATGGCATTTCCATAGCCATTCCGAGATATATTGCGATGCAACTTTCACCGTTCCATTTATTATGACACGCTCCACCATTGTCATATTGCTTTGCATGATCATGTAGTTGACATTGTATTTGTGGCAAAGCCACCATTCATAATTCTTTCATACATGTCACTCATGCATCATTGCACATCCCGGTACACCGCCGGAGGCATTCATGTAGAGTCATATCTTGTTCTAAGTATTGAGTTGTAATTCTTGAGTTGTAAGTAAATAAAAGTGTGAAGATCATCATTATTAGAGCATTGTCCCATGTGAGGAAAGGATGATGGAGACTATGATTCCCCCTTAAGTCGGGATGAGACTCCGGATGAAAAATAAAAAAAAAGACAAAAAAGAGGCCATAAAAAAAGAAAAGGCCCAAATAAAAAAATAAAAAAATAAAAAATAAAAAAATGAGAGAAAAAGAGAGAAGGGACAATGCTACTATCCTTTTACCACACTTGTGCTTCATTGTAGCACCATGATCTTCATGATAGAGAGTCTCCTATGTTGTCACTTTCATATACTAGTGGGAATCTTTCATTATAGAACTTGGCTTGTATATTCCAATGATGGGCTTCCTCAAAATGCCCTAGGTCTTCGTGAGCAAGCGAGTTGGATGCACACCCACTTAGTTTCTTTTTGAGCTTTCATACACTTATAGCTCTAGTGCATCCGTTGCATGGCAATCCCTACTCACTCACATTGATATCTATTGATGGGCATCTCCATAGACCGTTGATACGCCTAGTTGATGTGAGACTATATTCTCCTTTTTGTCTTCTCCACAACCACCATTCTATTCCACCTATAGTGCTATGTCCATGGCTCACGCTCATGTATTGCGTGAAGATTGAAAAAGTTTGAGAACATCAAAAGTATGAAACAATTGCTTGGCTTGTCATCGGGGTTGTGCATGATTTAAATACGTTGTGTGGTGATGGAGCATAGCCAGACTATATGATTTTGTAGGGATAGCTTTCTTTGGCCATGTTATTTTGAGAAGACATAACTGCTTGGTTAGTGTGCTTGAAGTTTTATTATTTTTATGTCAATATTAACTTTTGTCTTAAATCTTATGGATCTGAATATTCTTGCCACAATAAAGAGAACTACATGGATAAATAAATTAGGTAGCATTCCACATCAAAAATTCTGTTTTTATCATTTACCTACTCGAGGACGAGCAGGAATTAAGCTTGGGGATGCTGATATGTCTCCAAGGTATCTATAATTTTTGACTGTTCCATGCTATTATATTATCAACCTTGGATGTTTTATATGCATTTATATGCTATTTTATATGATTTTTGGGACTAACCTATTAACCTAGAGCCCAGTGCCAGTTTCTATTTTTTTCCTTGTTTTAGACTATCGCAGAAAAGGAAAATCAAACGTAGTCCAATTGACCTGAAACTTCACGGAACTTATTTTTCGACCAGAAGAAGCCCACGGAGTATCGGAGTTGCACCAGGAGAGTCCCGAGCTGCCCGCGAGGGTGGGGGGGCGTGCCCACCCCCCCCTGGGCATGCCCCCTGCCTCGTGGACAGCCCGGAGGTCCACCGACATACTTCTTACTCCCATATATACCCATATACCCTAAAAACTTTGGGGAGCACAATAGATCAGGAGTTCCCCGCCAGAAGCCTCCGTAGCCACCAAAAACCAATCTAGACCCATTCCGGCACCCTGCCAGAGGGGGAAATCCCTCTCCGGTGGCCATCTTCATTCATCATCCCGGTGCTCTCCGTGACGAGGAGGGAGTAGTTCTCCCTCGAGGCTTAGGGTATGTGCCAGTAGCTATGTGTTTGATCTCTCTCTCTCTCTCTCTCGTGTTCTTGAGGTGGTACGATCTTGATGTATCGCGAGCTTTGCTATTATAGTTGGTTCTTATGATGTTTTTCCCCCTCTACTCTCTTGTAATGGATTGACTTTTCCCTTTGGAGTTATCTTATCGGATTGAGTCTTTAAGGATTTGAGAACACTTGATGTATGTCTTGCATGGGATACCCGTGGTGACAATGGGGTATTCTATTGATCCACTTAGTATGTTTTGGTGATCAACTTGCGGGTTCCGTGACCTTGAGTCACCGGTAGAAACTTTGGGGCACTCTTTGAGGTTCTATGTGTTGGTTGAATAGATAAATCTGAGATTGTGTGATGTATATCATATAATCAAACCCACGGATACTTGAGTATCTAGGTGACATTAGGGTTTTGGTTGATTTGTATCTTAAGGTGTTATTCTAGTACGAACTCTAGGGTTGTTTGTGACACTTATAGGAATAGCCCAACAGATTGATTGGACAGAATAACTTTGAGGTGGTTTCGTACCCTACCATAATCTCTTCGTTTGTTCTCCGCTATTAGTGACTTTGGAGTGACTCTTTGTTGCATGTTGAGGGATAGTTATATGATCCAATTATGTTATTATTGCTGAGAGAACTTGCACTAGTGAAAGTATGAACCTTAGGCCTTGTTTCAACACATTGCAATGTCGTTTATGCTCACTTTTATCATTAGTTACCTTGTTGTTTTTATATTTTCAGATTACAAATACCATTTTCTACTATCCATATTGCACTTGTATCACCATCTCTTCGCCGAACTACTGCACCTATACAATTTACCATTGTATTGGGTGTGTTGGGGACACAAGAGACTCTTTGTTATTTGGTTGCAGGGTTGTTTGAGAGAGACCATCTTCATCCTACGCCTCCCACAGATTGATAAACCTTAGATCATCCACATGAGGGAAATTTGCTACTGTCCTATAAACCTCTACACTTGGAGGCCCAACAACGTCTACAAGAAGAAGGTTGTGCAGTAGACATCACACCATCGTGGCAAACGGTCCCAAACAGGGACAAGGTACCATAAAAAAACGAGCACACAAGGTTATGTACGCCTACCTGATCAGGGTAGCGCGTGCCCTTAACCGCCCCTCGCAGGAGGCACTGGCGAGAGGCATGACAATAGTCCCAGCTAGGACCTTCCCATAAGGTAAACGTGGTTGCAATGGAAAAAGCTCGACTTGGGTGGCACTATGATATCCCAGTGATGATGGAGGAGGTTTGTTATTAAGTCATATTATTAACTTCCCCATCATCAATCATCATGCGAGCATTATTAACATGAATGCAACAACTAACATGCAACATACCGATGCAGTAGCAAAACATCAAGCATTTCAAAAGAACAATGATAGCATGCGAAACATGGCAATCCCAAGTACTAGCAAACTTATCAGCGCAACAAAATTATCATAGCCTGGATACTACTAACATGAAACTAAACTAGACAGAGGCATGATATCATCAGTAACAACAGTAAACTAGCATGTCAACTTATTTCATGAAAGCATAAGCATGCAAGATAGATAACAAAATCATATAGCACGAATCAAATATAAGCAGACGAAACAAACAAGAAGCTACTACAACTAAACACACACACACGAGGTGCAAGCAAAGTCAACATACAAGTTCGGGGCTCATGATAAGAAGTTGGCTTGCCTGGGTGTGGCACCCCGGCTCAGAGAAAACCGGAACGCCCCGTATTCTAGCCCAGAGATCGAGGTAAAGTCTTCTGGAATACAGCACTGCTTAGTATAGAACAAACCAGCTCTTTATTACAACACGAATATGAATACAAGGGTTCCGATATTACAATGAATAACATCGGCACGGCGACACTATGCCAACCATTGTTGCTCTATACAAGCAGCATAACAACTCGAAGCAGCGGAACAACTACTGGCAGCAGAACAATGAACGGCAATGATGGACTCCAATCTGCAGGGACTCTGGCTGGAACGTTTATCCTAGCTCGTGAACACCGGAACAACACCAAACAAGCAAGCAATCCAGGCACGACCTGCAAACTGGCATGACATGCCAGGTCAGTACATTGAATGTACTTGCAAGCTCAAAAAAAACCCAGAAGCATTCAAGACAAACAACAGCATGTCAATTATCGGTTAAGCAAGAATTATCATGAGATCATCAAAAAAAACATGGCATGAACAACGTGAACATAATATCGCTAGAACAATATGATCATGGCATGAACATATAAATCCGATGATACTAGCATGCAACATGATGACACTACATGCACCATTTATTATGCTCGGGTTACCTCGTAACCATCACATGCATCACTTACCAACTTCGTACATTACACGATCATCTCAGGATCAAATCAAGCTTGGTATAAACAATACCGTAGTAATTATCAAATGACCACAAGGAGCTTGATCTTTACCCATGATTCTTGCACAACACCACGAATATCCAACAACTCAGTATCCTCGATACCACAGTGATCATTCCGGTGATCACAACCATGACCAACACTTGGTCTCAAACCGTGATCCTTCCGGCGATCACAACCATTACCAATACCTGGCCTCAAACAGTGATCCTTCCGACGATCACAACCAACTTATCTCAAACGGTGATCCTTCCGGCGATCACAACCAACTTATCTCCTCATTATTATTATTATTATTATTATTATTATTATTATTATTATTATTATTATTATTATTATTATTATTATTATTATTATTATTATTATTATTATTATTACTGCTGACTCATAGTGTGAGCAACTACGAACTGGGCCCTTATCCGCGGGCGCGGCTATCGATAGATTTAATATACACTTTGCAGAGGTTAGTATACTGTACCCACACTACGGAACCCATGGCCTTGCACTCCCATTCGGGTGGACCAATGGTGTTCCGACAAAACCGGTCTATTGCTAGGGATGGCAATGGGCACCCATTACCCGTGTACCCGGTGGGTAAAGACCCAATTAGGGTAAGGATATGAGGTAAAAATTACGCATGGGTATGCAAATAGGAAAATACTAAACCCATCGGGTAGAGTGGGTATGGGTATGGGATAGCATAACCCATACCCGTGTACCCATATACCCATGTAAAATTTCTTAATGGGCCTTCACAGCTTCCCTATTCATCTCATCTGATCTGGGCTCTATTGGAAATATGCCCTAGAGGCAATAATAAAAGGATTATTATTATATTTCCTTGTTCATGATAATTGTCTTTTATTCATGCTATAATTGTGTTATCCGGAAATCGTAATACATGTGTGAATACATAGACACCAATATGTCCCTAGTAAGCCTCTAGTTGACTAGCTCGTTGATTAACTGATAGTCATGGTTTCCTGACTATGGGCATTGGATGTCGTTGATAACGAGATCACATCATTGGGAGAATGATGTGATGGACAAGACCCAATCCTAAGCATAGCACAAGATCGTGTAGTTCGTTTTGCTAGAGCTTTTTCCAATGTCAAGTATCTTTTCCTTAGACCATGAGATCGTGTAACTCCCGGATACCATAGGGGTGCTTTGGGTGTACCAAACGTCACAACGTAACTGGGTGACTATAAAGGTATACTACGGGTATCTCCGAAAGTGTCTGTTGGGTTGAAATGGATCGAGACTGGGATTTGTCACTCCGTATGACGGAGAGGTATCTCTGGGCCCACTCGGTAATGCATCATCATAATGAGCTCAAAGTGACCAAGTGTCTGGTCACGGGATCATGCATTACGGTACGAGTAAAGTGACTTGCCGGTAACAAGATTGAACGAGGTATTGGGATACCAACGGTCAAATCTCGGGCAAGTAACGTACCGATTGACAAAGGGAATTGTATACGGGGTTGCGTGAATCCTCGACATCGTGGTTCATCCGATGAGATCATCGAGGAGCATGTTGGAGCCAACATGGGTATCCAGATCCCGTTGTTGGTTATTGACTGGAGAGCCATCTCGCTTATGTCTACATGTCTCCCGAACCCGTAGGGTCTACACACTTAAGGTTCGGTGATGCTAGGGTTGTAGAGATATGTATATGCAGTAATCCGAAAGTTGTTCGGAGTCCCGGATGAGATCCCGGACATCACGAGGAGTTCCGGAATGGTCCGGAGGTAAAGAATTATATATAGGAAGTGCTATTTCGGCCATCGGGACAAGTTTCGGGGTCACCGGTATTATACCGGGACCACCGGAAGGGTCCCGGGGGTCCACCGGGTGGGGCCACCTATCCCGGAGGGCCCCATGGGCTGAAGTGGGAGGGGAACCAGCCCCTAGTGGGCTGGTGCGCCCCCCTTGGGCCTTCCCCCTGTGCCTAGGGTTGGGAACCCTAGGGTGGGGGGCGCCCCACTTGCCTTGGGGGGGCACTCCACCCACCTTGGCCGCCGCCCCCTTGGGAGATTGGATCTCCAGGGCCAGCGCCCCCCTTGGGGACCCTATATATAGAGGGGGGAGGGAGGGCAGCCACACCCCATGCCTTTGGTGCCTCCCTCTCCCTCTCTAACACCTCCTCCTCCTCCATAGAGCTTGGCGAAGCCCTGCCGGAGTACTGCTGCATCCACCACCACGCCGTCGTGTTGCTGGATCTTCATCAACCTCTCCTTTACCTTTGCTGTATCAAGTAGGAGGAGACGTCACGCTGACCGTACGTGTGTTGAACGCGGAGGTGCCGTCTGTTCGGTGCTAGGATCTCCGGTGATTTGGATCACGTCGAGTATGACTCCCTCATCCCCGTTCTTTGAACGCTTCCGCTCGCACTCTACAAAGGTATGTAGATGCATCCGATCACTCGTTGCTAGATGAACTCATAGATGGATCTTGGTGAAACTGTAGGAAAATTTTTGTTTTCTGCAACGTTCCCAACAGTGGCATCATGAGCTAGGTCTATGCGTAGTTCTCTTTGCACGAGTAGAACACAATTTATTGTGTGCGTAGATGTTGTCAGCTTTCTTGCGGCTACTAGTCTTATTTTGCTTCAGCGGTATTGTAGGATGAAGCGGCCCGGACCGACCTTACACGTACGCTTACGTGAGACTGGTTCCACCGACTGACATGCACTAGTTGCATAAGGTGGCTAGCGGGTGTCTGTCTCTCCCACTTTAGTTGGAGCGGATTCGATGAAAAGGGTCCTTATGAAGGGTAAATAGAAGTTGACAAATCACGTTATGGCTTTTACGTAGGTAAGAAAACATTCTCGCTAGAACCCTATTGCAGCCACGTAAAACTTGCAACAACAATTAGAGGACGTCTAACTTGTTTTTGCAGCAAGTGCTTTGTGATGTGATATGGCCAAAGTTGTGATGAATGATGAATGATATATATGTGATGTATGAGATCATGTTCTTGTAATAGGAATCACGACTTGCATGTCGATGAGTATGACAACCGGCAGCAGCCATAGGAGTTGTCTTTATTTTTGTATGACCTGCGTGTCATTGAGAAACGCCATGTAAATTACTTTACTTTATTGCTAAACGTGTTAGCCATAGTAGTAGAAGTAATAGTTGGCGAGCAACTTCATGGAGACACGATGATGGAGATCATGATGATGGAGATCATGGTATCATGCCGGTGACAAGATGATCATGGAGCCCCAAGATGGAGATCAAAGGAGCTATGTGATATTGGCCATATCATGTCACTATTATTATTTGATTGCATGTGATGTTTATCATGTTTTTGCATCTTGTTTACTTAGAACGACGGTAGTAAATAAGATGATCCCTCATAATAATTTCAAGAAAGTGTTCCCCCTAACTGTGCACCGTTGTGACAGTTCGTTGTTTCGAAGCACCACGTGATGATCGGGTGTGATAGATTCCAACGTTCACATACAACGGGTGTAAGACAGATTTACACATGCAAACACTTAGGTTGACTTGACAAGCCTAGCATGTACAGACATGGCCTCGGAACACAGAAGACCGAAAGGTCGAGCACGAGTCGTATAGAAGATACGATCAACATGAAGATGTTCACCGATGTTGACTAGTCCGTCTCACGTGATGATTGGACACGGCCTAGTTAACTCGGATCATGTTATACTTAGATGACTGGAGGGATGTCTATCTGAGTGGGAGTTCATTATATAATTTGATTAGATGAACTTAATTATCATGAACTTAGTCTAAAAATCTTTACAATATGTCTTGTAGATCAAATGGCCCACGTTGTCCTCAACTTCAACGCGTTCCTAGAGAAAACCAAGCTGAAAGACGATGGCAGCAATTATACGAACTGGGTTCGGAACCTGAGGATCATCCTCATAGCTGCCAAGAAAGATTATGTCCTAGAAGCACCGCTAGGTGACGCACCCATCCCACAGAACCAAGACGTTATGAACGCTTGGCAGACACGTGCTGATGACTACCCCCTTGTTCAGTGCGGCATGCTTTACAGCTTAGAACCGGGGCTCCAAAAGCGTTTTGAGAGACACGAAGCATATGAGATGTTCAAAGAGCTGAAAATGGTTTTTCAAGCTCATGCCCGGGTCGAGAGATATGAAGTCTCCGACAAGTTCTTCAGCTGTAAGATGGAGGAAAATAGTTCTGTCAGTGAGCACATACTCACTATGTCTGGATTACATAACCGCTTAACTCAGCTAGGAGTTAATCTCCCGGATGATGCGGTCATTGACAGAATCCTTCAGTCGCTTCCACCGAGCTACAAGAGCTTTGTGATGAACTTCAATATGCAGGGGATGGAAAAGACCATTCCTGAGGTATTTTCAATGCTGAAATCAGCAGAGGTAGAAGTCAAAAAGGAACATCAAGTGTTGATGGTCAATAAAACCACCAAGTTCAAGAAAGGCAAGGGTAAAAAGAACTTCAAGAAGGACGGCAAGGGAGTTGCCGCGCCCGGTAAGCAAGCTGCCGGGAAGAAGCCAAAGAATGGACCCAAGCCCGAGACTGAGTGCTTTTATTGCAAGGGAAGTGGTCACTGGAAGCGGAACTGCCCCAAATACTTAGCGGACAAGAAGGCCCGCAACACAAAAGGTATATGTGATATACATGTAATTGATGTGTACCTTACCAGTATTCGTAGTAGCTCCTGGGTATTTGATACCGGTGCGGTTGCTCACATTTGTAACTCAAAGCAGGAGCTGCGGAATAAACAGAGACTGGCGAAGGACGAGGTGACGATGCGCGTCGGGAATGGTTCCAAGGTCGATGTGATCGCCGTCGGCACGCTACCTCTACATTTACCCACGGGATTAGTTTTAAACCTCAATAATTGTTATTTAGTACCAGCTTTGAGCATGAACATTGTATCAGGATCTCGTTTAATTCAAGATGGCTACTCATTTAAATCCGAGAATAATGGTTGTTCTATTTATATGAGAGATATGTTTTATGGTCATGCTCCTATGGTGAATGGTTTATTCTTAATGAATCTCGAGCGTAATGCTACACATATTCATAGTGTGAATACCAAAAGATGTAAGGTTGATAATGATAGTCTCACATACTTGTGGCACTGCCGCCTTGGTCACATAGGTGTCAAACGCATGAAGAAGCTCCATGCAGATGGACTTTTAGAGTCTCTTGATTACGAATCATTTGACACGTTCTCAGGAACAATGGAGCGAGCAACCAACCTATTGGAAATCATACATACTGATGTGTGCGGTCCAATGAGTGTTGAGTCTCGTGGTGGCTATCGTTATGTTCTCACCCTCACTGATGACTTGAGTAGATATGGGGATGTCTACTTAATGAAACACAAGTCTGAAACCTTTGAAAAGTTCAAGGAATTTCAGAGTGAGGTTGAGAATCAACGTGACAGAAAAATCAAGTTTTTGCGATCAGATCGTGGAGGAGAATACTTGAGTCACGAATTTGGTACACACTTAAGAAAATGTGGAATAGTTTCACAACTCACGCTGCCTGGAACACCTCAGTGTAATGGTGTGTCCGAACGTCGTAATCGCACTCTATTGGATATGGTGCGATCTATGATGTCTCTTACCGATTTACCATTGTCATTTTGGGGCTATGCTTTAGAGACTGCCACATTCACTTTAAATAGGGCTCCGTCGAAATCCGTTGAGATGACACCGTATGAATTATGGTTTGGGAAGAAGCCTAAGCTGTCGTTTCTAAAAGTTTGGGGATGCGATGCTTATGTCAAGAAACTTCAACCTGAAAAGCTCGAACCCAAGTCGGAAAAATGCGTCTTCGTAGGATACCCTAAAGAAACTATTGGGTATACCTTCTACCTCAGATCCGAAGGCAAGATCTTTGTTGCCAAGAATGGATCCTTTCTAGAGAAAGAGTTTCTCTCGAAAGAAATAAGTGGGAGGAAAGTGGAACTTGATGAAGTATTACCTCTTGAACTGGTAAGTAGCGCAGCTCAAGAAAATGTTCCTGAGGTGCCTGCACCGACTAGAGAGGAAGTTAATGATGATGATCATGAAACTTCAGATCAAGTTACTACTGAACTTCATAGGTCCACAAGGACACGTTCCACACCAGTGGTACGGCAACCCTATCTTAGAAATCATGTTGTTGGACAACGGTGAACCTTCGAACTATGAAGAAGCGATGGCGGGCCCCGATTCCAACAAATGGCTTGAAGCCATGCAATCCGAGATAGGATCCATGTATGAAAACAAAGTGTGGACTTTGACAGACTTGCCCGATGATCGGCAAGCGATAGAAAACAAATGGATCTTTAAGAAGAAGATGGACGCGGATGGTCATGTTACCATCTATAAAGCTCGACTTGTCGCTAAGGGTTATCGACAAGTTCAAGGGGTTGACTATGATGAGACTTTCTCTCCCGTAGCGAAGCTGAAGTCCGTCTGAATCATGTTAGCAATTGCCGCATACTATGATTATGAGATATGGCAAATGGACGTCAAAACGGAGGGTTATCTTTAGGAAGAACTGTATATGATGCAGCTGGAAGGTTTTGTCGACCCTAAGAATGCTAACAAGGTATGCAAGCTCCAGCGATCCATTTATGGGCTGGTGCAAGCATCTCGGAGTTGGAACATTCGCTTTGATGAGATGATCAAAGCGTTTGGGTTTATGCAGACTTATGGAGAAGCCTGCATTTACAAGAAAGTGAGTGGGAGCTCTGTAGCATTTCTCATATTATATGTAGATGACATACTTTTGATGGGAAATGATATAGAACTTTTGGGCAGCATTAAGGCCTACTTGAATAAGAGTTTTTCAATGAAGGACCTTGGAGAAGCTGCTTATATATTAGGCATCAAGATCTATAGAGATAGATCAAGACGCCTCATAGGTCTTTCGCAAAGCACATACCTTGATAAGATATTGAAGAAGTTCAATATGGATCAGTCTAAGAAGGGGTTCTTGCCTGTGTTGCAAGGTATGAAATTGAGCTCAGATCAATATCCGACCACGGCAGAAGATATAGAAGAGATGAGTGTCATCCCCTATGCCTCAGCCATAGGTTCTATTATGTATTCCATGCTGTGTACCAGACCTGATGTAAACCTTGCCGTAAGTTTGGTAGGAAGATACCAAAGTAATCCCGGCAAGGAACACTGGACAGCGGTCAAGAATATCCTGAAGTACCTGAAAAGGACTAAGGAGATGTTTCTCGTTTATGAAGGTGATGAAGAGCTCGTCGTAAAGGGTTACGTCGACGCTAGCTTCGACACAGATCTGGATGACTCTAAGTCACAAACCGGATACGTGTATATGTTGAATGGTGGGGCAGTGAGCTGGTGCAGCTGCAAGCAGAGCGTCGTGGCGGGATCTACATGTGAAGCGGAGTACATGGCAGCTTCGGAGGCAGCACATGAAGCAATTTGGGTGAAGGAGTTCATCACCGACCTAGGAGTCATACCCAATGCGTCGGGGCCGATCAAACTCTTCTGTGACAACACTGGAGCTATTGCACTTGCCAAGGAGCCCAGGTTTCACAAGAAGACCAGGCACATCAAGCGTCGCTTCAACTCCATCCGTAAAATGTTCAAGATGGAGACATAGAAATTTGTAAAGTGCATACGGATCTGAATGTCGCAGATCCATTGACTAAACCTCTTCCGCGAGCAAAACATGATCAACACCAGAACTCTATGGGTGTTCGATTCATCACAATGTAACTAGATTATTGACTCTAGTGCAAGTGGGAGACTGTTGGAAATATGCCCTAGAGGCAATAATTAAAGGATTATTATTATATTTCCTTGTTCATGATAATTGTCTTTTATTCATGCTATAATTGTGTTATCTGGAAATCGTAATACATGTGTGAATACATAGACACCAATATGTCCCTAGTAAGCCTCTAGTTGACTAGCTCGTTGATTAACTGATAGTCATGGTTTCCTGACTATGGGCATTGGATGTCGTTGATAACGAGATCACATCATTGGGAGAATGATGTGATGGACAAGACCCAATCCTAAGCATAGCACAAGATCGTGTAGTTCGTTTTGCTAGAGCTTTTTCCAATGTCAAGTATCTTTTCCTTAGACCATGAGATCGTGTAACTCCCGGATACCGTAGGGGTGCTTTGGGTGTACCAAATGTCACAACGTAACTGGGGGACTATAAAGGTATACTACGGGTATCTTCGAATGTGTCTGTTGGGTTGACACGGATCGAGACTGGGATTTGTCACTCCGTATGACGAAGAGGTATCTCTGGGCCCACTCGGTAATGCATCATCATAATGAGCTCAAAGTGACCAAGTGTCTGGTCACGGGATCATGCATTACGGTATGAGTAAAGTGACTTGCCAGTAACGAGATTGAACGAGGTATTGGGATACCAACGATCAAATCTTGGGCAAGTAATGTACCGATTGACAAAGGGAATTGTATACGGGGTTGCGTGAATCCTCGACATCATGGTTCATCCTATGAGATCATCGAGAAGCATGTGGGAGCCAACATGGGTATCCATATCCCGCTGTTGGTTATTGACCGGAGAGCCATCTCGGTTATGTCTACATGTCTCCCGAACACGTAGGGTCTACACACTTAAGGTTCGGTGACGCTAGGGTTGTAGAGATATGTATATGCAGTAACCCGAAAGTTGTTCGGAGTCCCGGATGAGATCCCGGACGTCACGAGGAGTTCCGGAATGGTCCGGAGGTAAAAAATTGTATATAGGAAGTGCTATTTCGGCCATCGGGACAAGTTTCGGGGTCACCGGTATTATACCGGGACCACCGGAAGGGTCCCGGGGGTCCACCGGGTGGCGCCACCTATCCCGGAGGGCCCCATGGGCTGAAGTGGGAGGGGAACCAGCCTCTAGTGGGCTGGTGCGCCCCTCCTTGGGCCTTCCCCCTGTGCCTAGGGTTGGGAACCCTAGGGTGGGGGGCGCCCCACTTGCCTTGGGGGGGCACTCCACCCCCCTTGGCCGCCGCCCCCTTGGGAGATTGGATCTCCAGGGCCGGTGCCCCCCCGGGGACCCTATATATAGAGGGGGGAGGGAGGGCAGCCGCACCCCATGCCTTTGGTGCCTCCCTCTCGCTCTCCAACACCTCCTCCTCCTCCATAGAGCTTGGCGAAGCCCTACCGGAGTACTGCTGCATCCACCACCACGCCGTCGTGTTGCTGGATCTTCATCAACCTCTCCTTTCCCTTTGCTGGATCAAGTAGGAGGAGACGTCACACTGACCGTACGTGTGTTGAACATAGAGGTGCCGTCCGTTCGACGCTAGGATTTCCGGTGATTTGGATCACGTCGAGTACGACACCCTCATCCCCGTTCTTTGAACGCTTCCGCTCGCGATCTACAAAGGTATGTAGATGCATCCGATCACTCGTTGCTGGATGAACTCATAGATGGAACTTGGTGAAACCATAGGAAATTTTTTGTTTTCTGCAACGTTCCCCAGCAGGCTCCTCACCTCCTCGGGCATCGCTACTTCGCTAGTCGCCGCCGCCAATTCGTCCAGCTGCTGGTTGCCTCGCCGTCGCCAGTGCTTCCAGCCACTCGGACACAATGGACCTTGGGGATGAGGACTGAGGGAGTCCTGGATTAGGGGGTCTCCGGACAGCCGGATTATATCCTTTGGCCGGACTGTTGGACTATGAAGATACAAGATTGAAGACTTCGTCTCGTGTCCGGATGGGACTCTACTTGGCGTGGAAGGCAAGCTTAGGAAATACGGATATGTGTATCTCCTCCTTTGTAACCGACCTTGTGTAACCCTAGCCCCCTCCGGTGTCTATATAAACCGGAGGGTTTTAGTCCGTATGACAACATACAATCATACCATAGGCTAGCTTCTAGGGTTTAGCCTCTCCGATCTCGTGGTAGATCAACTCTTGTAATACCCATATCATCAAGAATAATCAAGCAGGACGTAGGGTTTTACCTCCATCAAGAGGGCCCGAACCTGGGTAAAACATCGTGTTCCCTGCCTCCTGTTACCATCCGCCTTAGACGTACAGTTCGGGACCCCCTACCCGAAATCCGCCGGTTTTGACACCGACATTGGTGCTTTCATTGAGAGTTCCTCTGTGTCGTCCCCAGAAGGGAGGATGTATCGTCTCGTCTTTAAAGACGGTACTACTATTGGGGGAGCTTTGGCTGTCGGCCAAACTCTCCGGCTAGGCGGTTTCATCATGACCGCCTATTCGGCCGCCGCGCCGACGATGACTTCTCAGGTCATCGAAAACAGCCTCCACGTCAAGTCGGCACTTGCCGAACAGATGGATCCAATGGAGCTCGCCTCCTTAAACGAGCTCTTGGATCGCATTGCCGCCTTGGGAGTCGCTATGGAGTATGATCAGATTGGGCTTAAACCCGATCAAAGGGAGATTAGCTCCCCACCGGTCACCCATCATATTGCAGTGGTGGAGGAATAATGCGGCGACCTTTCCTCTATCTTGAGGACAAACTATGTCCGGATTCCCGAGATCTCCGAGCCGGACGCCTGTTCGCGGGAGGACAACATCCAATCCCTGAACTTAGAGTCAGGCAGCGGACCGGGATTATCGGGTAACACCCCGGAACCGGAACTTCCAAAATTGGAAACACCTCGGCCGCTGGATCCCAGATTAGGTTAGGGTTCGGATTCAATTCCACCCACCCACCCAAACATAAGCGATCTTTCCCACATCAGGCAAGAGCCCCAGGAAACAGTACATCACTATTGGGTCAGATTCCTCCTTGCGATGAACAAGGTTAAGGACTGTCGCGAGGAAGACGCAATCCTTTTCTTCTGCAACAATTGCACGGACAAGGGAATCCTTAACGCCATAAATTGCCGTGAGATAAAATGCTTCACTGACTTGGCATCCATAGTACGAAAGTACTGTGCGATGGAAAGTGCCTGGAAAACTGAAACAAACTTTTGGGATAATCCGGCCCTGAACACAAACCCAGTCCGAAATAAAAGGGTGCATTATCACAATACACCCGGTTCAACTACCAAAAAGCAAAAACCCTCTACAAGGCATGGAACCGTACTAGCGGGATGGCTCAACGGACCCTGCAAAATTCATAGTACAGCGGATACAATACCAACGCACAGCCTTAGAGCATGTTGGATACTCCGGCAGGTGGCCAAAAGTGGTGAGGATCTTCTTATCCCAAATACCACAGAGCACCATCCCGTGGATAACAATACGGTGTTAACAGTCTTTGAGACCTTCGCATCATAATAGGCGCAAGCGAACACTCCGCAGCATGGCCGAAATCTGCCACGTAGCAGCAATAAATCCATGGAGTGACACGGCTATTACCTTCAATGTCAGTGACGAACCTAAATTCCGAACAGCCCGAGCACCAGCCGCACTGGTCCTCAGTCCAATCGTCGACAACTTTCGACTCACCAAAGTACTTATAGATGGCGGCAGCGGATTAAACCTCATCTATGAGGAAACTCTTCAAAAGATGGAAATAGATGGAACCACATTGAGCAAAGTAGCACAACCTTTAGAGGAATCTTCCCCAGTCGGGAAGCACGCTCTGCTGGGAAAATCACACTAGATGTGGTATTCGGCACGCCGGATAATTATAGGTCCGAAGAAATTACATTCCAAGTGGCCCCGTTTAGCAGTGGTTATCACGCCCTTTTAGGACGGGAGGCATTCATAATCTTCCAAGCCGTACCATATTACGAATACATGAAGCTCAAAATGCCCGGGCCCAACGGAATCATCACTCTCGCCAGCGATCCAGACATGGCACTCCACACCGAAAACAAAACAGTCGCACTGGCCCTCGAGGCACTATCCGAAGCCCTCTCAGCCGAGGAATTAACCATGCTACGCTCCACAGTGGACAGGGACGATGTGATACTCGATAAGAGATCCAAGTACACCTCTTTTAAACCAGCGGATGAAATCGTCAAATTCCAAGTCCACCCAACGGACCCTACAAAAAAAGCCTCCATCGGGGCATAGTTAAACCCCACTGTGGACGCCGCACTACGAGAGTTCCTGCGCGAGAACTGGGACATATTCGCCTGGCATCCCTCAGACATGCCAGGAATCCCACGCAGGCTGGCCAAGCATAGCCTCAATATCCTAAAGGGATTCAAGACGGTCAAGCAAGCTCTTCGGCGTTTCTCCGAACCGAAGAGACAGGCCATGGGAGAGGAACTAGCCAAGTTATTGGAGGCCGGATTCATCAGAGAAATAAAACACCCAGACTAGCAAGCAAACCTGGTGATGGTACCAAAGAAGGACAAATCCTGGCGCCTTTGTGTCAATTTCAAAGACCTCAATAAAGCTTGCCCAAAGGATCCCTTCCCCCTCCCATGCATCGATCAAATCATTGATGCTACCGCGGGACACGAGTCATTGTGTTTCCTCGACGCATACTCTGGTTACCACCAAATCAAGATGGCGGATTCCGACCAAGCCGCAACGGCATTCATCACACCATGCGGTCCCTTCTATTTTAACACAATGCCTTTTGGGCTCAAAAACGCCGGCGCAACATATCAGCGCATGATTCAGACATGTCTGGAGAAACAAATCCGCAAAATAGTAGAGGCATACGTAGACGATGTGGTCGTCAAAACCAAACACGTCGACTCTTTGAAAGACGACTTGAGGCTCACATTCGACAACCTCCGAACATACGACATCAAGCTCAATCCGGAAAAATGTGTTCTCGGCATACCAGCCGGAAAGCTCCTGGGTTTCATTATCTCTAGTAGAGGTATTGAAGCTAATCCGGCCAAAATCCGAGCTTTGTCATAGTTGGCTACCCCAACAGACCTCAAACAAATTGAGAAGTTAACTGGATGCGTGGCGGCTCTAAGCCGCTTTACCTCTCGCTTAGGACAAAAGGCTTTACCCCTTTATTGCCTCCTTCGGCGCACCGAACACTTCAAGTGGATGGACGCGGCCACAGCCGGATTGGAAGAAATAAAGGCCATCTTGGCACCCAACCCAATCCTGGCCGCGCCAAACATCGGCGAACCAATGCTATTGTACATTGGGGCAACTCATCAAGTTGTAAGCGGGGTGCTTGTTGTCGAACGGGAAGGGGACGGACATAAATTCCCTCTTCAAAAGTCGTTATACTATGTATCCACTGTCCTCACTCCATGCAAATCACGGTACCCGCATTACCAAAAGATAGCATATGCGGTATTCATGGCACCGCGGAAGCTGTGACACTACTTTGAAGAGTGTTCGATTACAGCAGCCTCGGATGTGCCACTTAATGATATTATAAACAACCGCGACGCTACGGGATAGATTGCCAAATGGGCCATTGAGATCCTCCCGTTCGACATAACATACAAACCTCGACGAGCCATTAAGTGGCAAGTATTGGCCGACTTCGTCGCCGAATGGACGGAGGCCGAACTCCCTAAAGCGTACGACACATACTCCAATTGGATCATGCACTTCGACAGTTCTAAAATGATGGCTGGTCTAGGGGCTGGCGTCGTCCTGACGTCCCCAACCGGAGACACCGTTCAGTACATATTGCAAATATTGCATACAGACTCCAATAATGCAGCCGAATACGAAGCTCTGTTGCATGGTCTTCGGATGGCAATCTCCATGGGCATTCAATGCTTGGAGGTGCGGGGGGATTCAAACCTCGCAATATCCCAAAAAATGGAGACTTTGACGCTGAGGATCCGAAAATGGCAGCCTATCGAAACGCCGTCCTAAAAATGTCAACTCGGTTCGAGGGACTCGAATTTCACCATGTGGCTCGGGAAAACAATCAGGCGGCGGATATCCTCGCCCGCATCGGCGCAAAACGTGATGCGGTCCCCCCCAACATATTCTTGGAAAGGTTTTTCAAGCCATCTGTAGTATGGGAAGGGGACACTGGTAAACAACAGTCCGTACCCGGCCAAAATACCCGATACCGAACTCTCTGACACAATCGGAGGCTCCGCCACCGAAATAACACCTTCAGCCCATGAAATAATGTCCATTATTGCCCCGTGGACAGAGCCATTCCTGGCCTACCTAACTAGACAGGAACTTCCGGAGGACCAAAATGAGGCACGCTGCATAGTGCGGCGATCCAAGGCCTATAGGGTCCATGAGGGAGAATTGTACAAAAAAAGCACTACCGGAGTCCTTCAAAGGTGCATCTCCGAAGAGGAAGGGCGGAATCTTTTGGCAGAAATTCACGCCGGACTCAGCGATCAACACGCCGCAGCCCGGGCTCTTGTAAGCAAGGCCTTCCGTATAGGATTCTATTGGCCAACGGCCCGGGCAGATGCACAGGACTTGCTCCAACACTGCGATCGTTGCCAGCTCTTTGCAAATCAAAGCCACATGCCACCCACCGCCCTCCAAACAATCCCCATCACATGGCCCTTTGCAGTCTGGGGGCTTGACATGGTTGGACCCCTTAAAGGGGGAACCCACAAGAAAAAATACTTATTGGTCATGGTGGATAAATTCACCAAATGGATAGAGGCCAAACCTGTTAAAACAGCCGAATCCGGACTGGTGATAGACTCCATATCCGGTGTTGTACACCGTTATGGCGTCCCCCACAGCATCATCACTAATAATGGCATGAACTTCACGGCCGACTAGGTAAAACTCTGGTGCAGCAAAATGGGCATCAAGCTCGATTATGCTTCAGTCTATCACCCACAAACCAACGGTCAAGTCGAGCGAGCAAACGGTCTTATAATGAGCGGCATTAAACCCAGATTAGTGTGCTCCTTAACGGAGTCTATCACGCACTGGGTAGAGGAGCTCGACTCCGTACTCTGGGGGCTGCGGACCACGCCGAATCGTAGTACCGGATATACACCCTTCTTTATGGTGTACGGCGCAGAGGCAGTCTTCCCGTGTGACATAATTCATGACTCACCTCGAGTGCGCATGTACGAACAAAGAGAAGCCGAGCTCGATCGGCAGGACAGTTTGGACACCCTGGAGGAGGAGCGCAACATAGCCAAAGCCCGTTCCGCATTTTAGCAGCAACAGGCTCGCAGATACCAAAGCAGAGAAGTACGGGCCAAAACTTATAACGTTGGCGAACTAGTTCTACGCCTACCGGATAAGAAAAAGAACAAGCTCGAGCCCAAATGGGAAGGTCCCTTCATTATTGACCAAGTTCTGATCAGTGGAGCGTACCGACTGCGGGATGCATCGACTAGTCGACTCGAGCCGAACCCATCGAACGCGGCCAGGCTCCGAAGATTCTACGCCTAGAACCGGACTCTATGTTAGTCCCCTCCCTTTGTCCATTTTCTGCATGTACATTATCTGTCTTGTTTCTCTTTCTTTCTTTTATTATTTCTCTAGGCCTTCAAGGGTCACCTTGTGCCTCGCTTAAACATTACAGATGCACTAGCCGCACTCTTCATACCCGGGGGCTTCTTTCACATAAGCTTAAATTACTTATCTGGGCCTCATGCCCCACACATGTGTTATACTTCCGCATGTACCTTTTTTCACCATTATATGCATCGATATGACTTAAGTTTTGGCCAAGCTGGGTTGCCTGGCTCTTATATTTATGCCCTACATTCCCGTTAATTCGGCTAGGGCATAAGGGGAGCACCTCTGCGATTGTTACTGCCGGGTCAGCGTTCTTAAGGAATATTCGGTCGGTGAACAAAAGATGATTTTTATTTATTGTCCATATCTGCACCTAGATGTTTTTCCTGCGTTTCCTATCGCAGTCCGGACATGCACTTTAGGGCATGCCTACCCACGGAAAGGAACCCTTAACGGAACTATTCTCCCTGGAAGATGTTTCTTACTACCCATATAATATAACATAACTAGTTGGGCACTTGTCTGATAAAGCACTAATGACCCCTACGCCTGGTCTCCACGCATACCCCGGCTCTTATATAACTGACCGGGTATTCGGATACACTCCAGACTATTGGGCCCAGAGGTTGAAGCGAAAAGGTCCGCAACGACAAATGATCTACAATCCGGCTAGAAGGCATTATACATGTCCATTTAATTACATAGTCATGCAGACTGACTAAATTCCTCTTCTATACCATCCAACAGGCGGTCTAGCTTACAATCCTGTTGAGAATACTTTGCGGCTAATTCTACTTGCCCATAAACTAGGCTAACGGGGATCTCTTTTCTGTCGGGCCCCAAAGGTCCGACCTCGGCCATGTGATTTGGGTCTGCCTTGGTATACCGCGTCTTCACCATGGCCTAGGTTTCTCTGGAACCCCGTTGGCAGGCTGATATCTTCCGTAATCGGAAGCGCTGCTGTGCTCCCTTGAGCTTCTCCGCCAGCTCGGCAACGCCCTCTGGCAGGGAGACAGACGGCCACAAGGCCTGGGCAACACCCTGCATCACCTGCCGAACTTGTTCGTGCAGATGTGACAGCTCGGACAGAAGATCACCCGCAGACCCGGGCATTTCCTCTGCGGGACGACACGTCAGCATATCTACAGACATAACGCTGTTAGTCGGCTTCTTCGCTGAACTCTTTTAAAAGGATTCGTTCAAGCACTTACTGAAAATGCTGCGCCGAAGCCACTTATTCTTCTTCTCGGAGTCTGCAAGCTGGCCCCGAACGTCTTTTAGTTCCACGCCCAGCTTAATATTGGCATCTTGGAGATTGTTTTTCTCCCGCCTAACCTCAGTCAGCACGCGTTTGCCAGCCTCTAGCTGTCGCATAACATGTTGGTCCTCCGGATTCTCTCCGGATTCATCTGCAACATATGTTGTTAGATCTGCAGCCATGCCGCACGTTATATGGTAACCATCATTCTTTAAAGTAAAAGTTACCAACAGGTGACTTTTTTGGTTCCTGCAATGCGGCCATAGCAGCCCGCAGTTGGGTCTTGCATTCCTCCAGCTCCTGTGACAGCCTAGTATTCTTCTCTGTAAGAACCTGCACAATAAAGATGATCCTTAAATCAGTTCTGCTAACTGTTTCAAGTCTTAGGGGCTACTGATACATATAAATCGTCAGATTTACTCACCCGTACATCCTTTACATACTGATATGTGGCTCTAGCTAGACCATCTTGAGCAGCACGGAGGTACACCTCTCCAGAATTGAAGGCGTCAAACGCCTCTGGTGAGAAACAAGCGTCACGGAGTACCGCCCGGCGGCGCCTATGATTCATGGCACTTTCCCCTTCTGAGTTTGTAGCGGATAATCTATCCGCATCCTCTGTAGGAGGATTATCCGGCGTCTGCCCCATATCGGCTTCTGCCTCCATGTCCGGTCCTGGCACCCGACTGGTGGAAGCGTGATTGGCAACATCGCCGGACATATTCCGGCGAGCGTTTTTTCTGTTAAAGAAACGCAGACGTCATTACATTTTGAGAAAGACGACAACCACGGAGCGGGGCTTTTCTTGTACCTTTGCGCCGGCGTCTCCGTCCTGACCGCCTTCCTTTTTGGCCTACCCGGCCTCGGTGCCTCTTGTTGGCGAGTTGTTGCGGTTTCGGCAGGGCGTCCCGAATGCCTTCCCTGTAAAAGATGCCATGTGTATATGGTGGGTGAAGTGCCTAAAAGGGGATCCTAGTTTTGGAGTTGGGATTTTTGGTTTTTCTTACTTGCCATGCAGGGAGCAGTCCGGGATAGTCGGCCGTAATGGCCACCATGGCATCCTCGCAGCTTAACTGATAGAACTGTCGGCCTATCAGCTCCATGAATATAACCGAATCTTCTTCAAGTCCAGAGTCGAGGGCCTAGTCAGGGTCCTCTGGTTGTGGAGAAGGGCTGCTGACCTCCTTTATGGCTATTCGCAGTTCCTGCCGCAAAGTGGCAAGGTGAATACTTACGACAAAGAATGCGGGAAAAATGGGAGCAGGGAGATATAACTTACCCAGCTTGGAGGATTGTACATGGAGAATCCATCCCGTGGCTTGATGCTGGTGAACTCCTCTTCCTCACCCTTGAACAATTCGGAGAGAATTTTCGCTAAAGCGGCATCATTGTCCGGACCCTTACGCCCACAGCGGGTGGCGTCATCCGCCCCGTTGTAACACCACAAGGGGTGCCCACTGTATTGAAGTGGTTGCACTCCCCGAATTATGCAAATCGACATAACTTCGATTATTTTCAATCCTGATTGAGCCAGTGCTTTGATCCGATTCATCAGATAGAGGACTTCTCTGTTGTCTTCCGCCTGGGGGCTCCGTGGGCGCCAACTTCGGTGCTTCTTCAGAGGAGCATTGCTAAACTCAGGAAGACCCCGCCGAACAGGGTCCGGAAGGGGAACGTCCTCCATATAAAGCCATTCTGAAGGCTAGTCTTCGGACGACTTCTTCGGGGTACCGGACAGGTATCCGGTATCGGCGATGCGCCATATTTCGGCTCCTCCCACTTGATAAAGTGATCTCCTCTGTATGCGAGGGACGAGGCAAAATAGCCTTTTCCATAGCTCGAAGTGAGCCTCGCAGCCCAGGAACAACTCGCAGAGCGCAACATAGCCAGCGATATGTAGAATGGAGGCAGGGGTGAGATTGTGTAATTGGAGGCCATAGAACTCCAGGAGCCCGCGGAGGAACGGATGAATTGGAAATCCGAGTCCCCTTAGTAAATAAGGAACAAGGCAGACCCGTTCCCCCATGGAGGGACAGGGAAAGCTCTTCGCTTGCTCCCCGCCTTTGTAGGTGGAAAGCCCGGCTCGAACGGGCACCATATACGCCGGAGGGAGAAATCCCTTAGTCTGCAGTTCGACTAATCGACTGTGCGGGACTGAACACCTCTCAAAATCACCGGGCTTAGGGCTACGGGGGCGGGAGGAGGAGCTGCGGAGGTCGGCCATGTTGGAATGGATCTTTCCGAAACGCGCTCTGATGGATTCTCGCTGGGGGAGGATGGTATGGATCGGATCTAAGAATCCCCATCCCTTTAATAGACAGTTTATTTATCTGGCTAGGGGGGTGAATGTAAAAATGCCCTGGCGCCTCGTATTCATTCGACGCGTGGGAGAAAGCCCTTATTGGGCATAGAAGCCAAGAGGTTCAACATTTATGGAGCCGGACACTGCTAATGAACACTTGAAAATTGGAGAAGAACCCGCCCTGCAATGCCGAAGACAACACTGCGCACCGGACTCATCGTCATTGAAGCCTGGTTCGGGGGCTACTGAGGGAGTCCTGGATTAGGGGGTCTCCGGACAGCCGGATTATATCCTTTGGTCGGACTGTTGTGCTATGAAGATACAAGATTGAAGACTTCGTCTCGTGTCCAGATGGGACTCTACTTGGCGTGGAAGGAAAGCTTAGGCAATACGGATATGTGTATCTCCTCCTTTGTAACCGACCTTGTGTAACCCTAGCCCCCTCCGGTGTCTATATAAACCGGAGGGTTTTAGTCTGTAGGACAACATACAATCATACCATAGGCTAGCTTCTAGGGTTTAGCCTCTCCGTTCTCGTGGTAGATCAACTCTTGTAATACCCATATCATCAAGAATAATCAAGCAGGACGTAGGGTTTTACCTCCATCAAGAGAGCCCGAACCTGGGTAAAACATCGTGTTCCCTGCCTCCTATTACCATCCGCCTTAGACGCACAGTTCGGGACCCCCTACCCGAGATCCGCCGGTTTTGACACCGACAAGGACCATAGCATGCGCGAGGACGGCGACCAGGAGAAGGAGATGCAGCTCACGCTCAAGCGGACTGAGTCAGACGACGGCGACCACCACGGCCAGGAGCATGGGCATGGCACGGCTGCCCTGATCCCAAGCCTAACACCAGCGTTGGATGGTGCCATCCGTCACCGTCCGCAAGGAAAGGGGCAAGCCCCGCGCCGACGTAAGGGACCTCTACCTCCTGCCTCGGCGCCGAAGGTGCAGCAACATCGCAACACTTCAAGCCGGCCACTTCACCCTAGCCTGCTTAGTCGATCCTCTACTGTCATCAAGCACAAGAGCAAGAGCAAGGCTATATTGGCTTGGTGAGTTTCAATTTTTTGTATGATTTTATGCATTCATAGATGATAGATAGATGTATAGATGATGTGATGATATGATGTTCTTTTCGTGCATATATAAGTTAAAATAAGTATTGATTTTCTACCTATGCATGATGTATATAGCTGCTGTGATGAATGAGGTTTGTATATATCTGAGAAAAAAGTATTTGTTACTGAGATGAGATCAGTGTAGCAAATTGTGTGCTAGTACATCACTCGCTGTGTGATTTTTTAGCATTGTAACGACAGAGATAGAATCGGCGGTGGCCTGTGGTAGAATATTTTAGATCTATTTAATGTGAGGTGGTATCTGATTCGTATCTGCTTTTGTACAAGATCATTTTGTAAGCATCTACCTTCCAAGTTCCCAGGGGTAAAAATGCAGAGACATTCTAACTTGTTTCAGACTTTATAGTCAACAAAAACGGTAAGATTCAGGCCCATTTAAGACAGCAACTACAAGAATTTGATGTATTTTTTCATTTATGCTCCTTTTGCAGTGGTACAAGTTCAAGCAGCCAAGTAGATGTTCCTTGTGATGCATCTGGCCCAATGGATGAAGATGGAGATCATGTCATTCTTTCAGATGATGAAGATGGACAGGAGCAGGAGGTGGAAGAGGTCAATGAAGCAGGCAAACGGAAGCTAACTTCTAAAGTTTGGTTGGAAATGAAGAAGATGAGGATCAATGGGCAATGGAAAGCAAAGTGCAACTATTGTCACAAGGAACTTGCTTCAGGACCCAGAGCAGGCACGAAGCATCTTGCTTCTCACCTAAAGATTTGTACTCTCAAGATGTTGAAGACGAAGGGAGGCAAAACATTGAGTCAGCCATCATTGAGGATGAATGCTAAGGACGACGGTAACGTTTTTTTGGAGAGCTATACCTTTGATCAAGAGGTTGCTAGAAGAGAGCTTGGTAATATGTTGGTGTTGCATGAGTACCCACTGTCTATAGTGGAACATGCTGGTTTTAGGAAGTTTGTTCATGCACTTCAGCCACTATTCAAGCTACATACAAGAAATACTATTAGGTATACCTTGCTATGGTTTTATTTTATTTATTTCTGTTTACCTTCTTCTATGAAATGAAACATATGGTATCCTCTTCTTTTGTCTTTTAGGCAAGATATTGTGGAAAATTATGAAGAAGAAAAAAGAAGGCAATTGATTAAATGACTATGAACCAATCTAAGGTTGCTATCACTATCGATATGTGGACTGTCGACCACCAAAAGAAGGGATATATGGCTATTACAGCTCATTTCATTGATGATTCTTGGAAGCTTCGAAACATTATCATGAGGTACTACTATGTGATGTTGTATATTATGTGTTGCTGATCATATGACGATGTTTATGATGTGCTGCTGTTTATGATGTATTGCTGATTAAGATGTGTTGTTGTTTATTATGTGTTGCTATCTACGAAGTGCTGCTATTTATATGTGTTGTTATTTATTATATGTTGTTGTTTATGACTATATGTTGTTGAATACTACAGGTTTGTATATGTTCCAGCTCCTCATACAAGTGAAGTGATATGTGAGGTGCTCTATGACTCCCTGCTTCAATGGAATATTGATGAAAAACTGATGACAGTGACTGTGGATAACTGCACCACCAATGACAAGGCAATTGAGATGATTGTGGGGAAGATTGGTAAGGAGAAGCGCCCTTTGGAAGGTACTCTGCTGCATATGCGTTGTAGTGCACACATCTTAAATCTTATAGTTAAGGATGGATTACACGTTATGAAGTCAGCTATAGAAAACATTAGGGAAAGTGTGGCATATTGGACCGCGACAGGAAAAAGGATAGAGAAGTTTGAGGAGATGGCTAAGTTTAAGAAAGTTAAAATAACAAGAAAGTTGATTCTTGATTGCAAAACTAGGTGGAACTCCACTTTCATGATGCTAGAAGTAGCTTTACCATATAGAGTTGTTTTTGAATGTACAAAACAAGTTGACAAACAATATGAGCATTTACCTAGTGATAAAGAATGAGAGTTTGCTGCAGAGATGGTGGACAGACTTGGCTTATTCTATGAGATAACTAAGTTGTTCTCCGGAACTAATTATGTGACCGCTAATGTTTACTTTCCTAGAATCTGTGAGATTAAAATGAAAATGAGACAGTGGGCCACTTGTAGCAACCCAATTATCAAAAAACTCTCTGAGGAAATGACAACTAAATTTGATAAGTATTGGACAGACATTCAAGATCTCATGGGGATGGCCACACTTCTTGATCCTCGGTACAAGAGGCATATGTTGACTGCTTGCTTTGCCATGCTTCATGGCATTGAGCCATCTTCTTATGAGTGTTTGGAGTTGGTTGATGCATTAGTTGCTAGACTACATTCATTAATAGAGGAGTATGAAGTGGAAGTAGATGAATATATACTCTGTGAAGAATTGATTTCTTCAATGAAAGCTCCAGCCATCATGAATATTTTCAATGACATTGTCGCCAAGCAAAGTCCTCCTACAGCTCGGCTGTAAGGTGAAATAGATATGTACTTGACAGATGGCCTAGTGCCATTCACAGAAGTATTTAGTGTGTTGGATTGGTGGAAAGTAGCTGGAACAAGATATCCAACATTAAGGAAGGTTGCCAGAGATATTTTTGCCATTCCCGTGACAACAGTTGCTTCGGAGTCGGCCTTTTGTACAAGTGGCAGAATACTTAGTGAGCATAGGAGCCGCCTAACTCCTGATATGGTGGAAGTTTTGATGTGCTCCCAAGATTGGCTTAGAAACAAATGCAAAGGTGAGCAAATAATGTAATTTTTGTTCAAACTTACTCTTTATTTAACTATTTCTAATCATTGTCTTGTCATCTCTACAAATTGTCTGTTTTAGATGCTCATAAACGAGATGCTAGCTTTTGGACTTGCCTTCAAGACATTCAAGAGGGGATGCAGGTTAGTATTCACCAACACATTTCCTTTGACAATTGATTATTTGAGTGCATATGCTATAAGAAAAATTCTAATAAAATGACTACATTCATGTTTCCTACCAGGACTTGGCCCT
The DNA here is from genome assembly GCF_002162155.2 of Triticum dicoccoides. Lineage (NCBI taxonomy): Eukaryota > Viridiplantae > Streptophyta > Magnoliopsida > Poales > Poaceae > Triticum > Triticum dicoccoides. Next base: position 21,171,848 of record NC_041390.1, read on the forward strand.
TTGAGATGTAGACACATGGTCTCGGCGAGTTATGCTCAAGATTGAAGACTTATTGCGCCAAGGTCTTCGTTATGCTACTACCGGATTGGTTGAGTTTATTTTAATTGAACTAGTTACAATGTCGAAACCTTTTCGGGATGCTTATTTTGTGGCCTTATGTATGGTCAAATTACCTCCATACTTTGTCGTGATTTTGTGAACTTAAAATAAATGACTATGTGTTGCTGCATACAAATAAGTGATGTTATTTATGGGAATGTGTTTTTGTTTATGATGTGTAGTTGTTTATTAGTATGTGATGTCTATAAATTGTGTCGATATGTTGTCGTTTATGATAATTTCTTGCTCAATTTGATGTCCGCACATGTGGGTATTTTTACCCGTGGGTACGTATTTACCCTGTCGGGTGATGGGTATGGGGAAAAATTGTACCCACTAGGGTATGGGTACGGTTGATGGGTAAGCTTAAAGGGGATGGGTAAGGGTATGGGGTAGCTCCACCCGTACCCAAACCCGGCGGGTGCCATCCCTATCTATTGCCATGACACTCTCCCGGCCACTCTGACCCACTCCCAACTGGGCTAGTCCTTGGTGGCCCCGTGTCTACCAAAGACACAACGGCTAGTGTCGTGGCCAAAACGTCCCTCACAGGGACCGTCCTTCACGGGGACCGGATCCATAATAACAACAACGGGCGCACAAGGTTATGTCTGCTTACCGGGCCAGGGTACCGCATGCCCATAACCTTCCACTACTAGGAAAAGGCCTACTAATGGCGCACCTAATTTGGCCATTAATGGCGCATTAGTGGTGCGCCATTAGTGCCACGCCATTAGTATATTTTACTAATGGCGCACCACAGGTGCGCCATTAGTATCTGGTATACTAATGGCACACCTCAGATGCGCCATTAGTATATACAACAGTGCGCCATTAGTATGCCTCCCAGGGGGCCATGTATACCCAGGTGCTTTGGCATACTAATGGCGCACAACAACAAGATGCGCCATTAGTAACTTCGGCATACTAATGGTGCACTGTTTAATGATGCGCCATTAGTATCCTTTGGCATACTAATGGCGCACTGTGATGTGATGCGCCATTAGTATGAATATTAGGGTTTTTTTATTTTTTTTTAATTTTCTGTTTTTTGCACAGGTTACAAAATGTATAATTGGACAAAATATAGACAGCACACATCAACAATAGATTCATCGAATACAATAGAAGATTAGTCTATGAATACAATTCATCATATTAGTCTCCGAATACAATTCATCATATTAGTCTCCGAATTGAAAAGACCGAAGAAAGATAGAACATTATATTACAAGTCTCGAGACCGTGAGTAGCAAGTTTGTCTTCACATTACAAGTCGATATCGATCATCTAAACTACCATCACATAGAAGAGAGTTGCGGTCATCACGATGAGCACCATCACGATGAAACTCGTCTTCATCCGGTTCCTCCAGCGCTCCCTCCCCTCTCCCGCTAGATAGCGGGTGTATCTAGATTCGGCCTCGGCCCTAGTGGTGTACCCTTTGAAACTGTTACCACTGAATCGGTGAACCTGTCTCCGACACTCCTCCCAGTTGTCGTAGACTCCAGGAACCTACCCTTGTACACGACATACGACGGCATCGCTGTGCAGTAGCCAAACGAAACGTTAGTACCAATTCACAGACAATACATAAGCAATATATAAGTATGCAATAGAACGATCGGAAGAGAAAAGCAAGACATTAATAGCATCGATTACATCTAAGTTGAACGACTCTCGAAACCAAAGAGACATACTACAAGTTCATTAAAGTTTAATTACAACATGGGCCAACCGATGTTTCAGAACTAGACACAGCATCACTGCTTTCGACTCGACTCAAGGGACCGGAGCGTGGATGAAGCCGCCGTCTATCGTGGGAGTCATGAAATAACGGTCGTTGTCAGCCTGCATTTGTAGCATTGTGTCGATGTCACTGTTGGACGGTTGATTTCTGAGGTAGAACTGCCCCGAGGTACGAAGGACATCTTGATAGATGATTTCCACAAACTCCGACTGGATGCGAAAGAATTCTTGTCTGATGTCCGCGTCATGGATTGCCGACACGCTCGCGGCCCAATCTTTGAGTTTACTCGGTAGCAGAAGTTGATGATGGTCCCATACGATCGCCCGCATGTGATGGATGGCGTAGTAGGCACCCTTCTGACCGCCAGGCGGCTGCTTGACGCAGCAGAACATCGTATTGTGGGAGAACACATGCTTGCCGTACTTATGAATAGGCCTGGTGAAGGTGCCTCCAGATTTGACGTAGCCAGGGAGAACATCATCAAGAACCTTCTTGACATTTGTGTAGTCTACGTTCGAATGACGGTCTGGGTCGAAATACGTGGCCATGGAATATTTGGGGCTTAGGAGGATGAGCGTGCAATGTGTGTCACTGCAGAAAACACGGAATGTTTAAAGAAAAACGATCGAAATCTAAGAATTCATATGTTACGGGGCGGTTGAGGGGAGGACTTACTCGGGAAAGTAAGGCACAAGGAAGTTATCCTTATCTTGGTTTGCCAGAATGACGCCTTCAAGGTAAGAACTCGCGACTTGCCGGTCCCCAGCGCTGCCCAAGATCTTGGCACGCATGTAGAAGGGGTCGACTATCACGATGTCCGGGGTCTTGTCGCGAATGATCCGCATCTCCATACTCAGCGAAAATAGCCGAACGAAGGTGTAGTGCAGCGGATGAAGGTTCAACATAGCGTGGATGTCATCAAACCGTAGGACGATCGTACCCCCGATGGAGTTATCCACAAAGCCCTTGCCCTCTGGCACCTTGGCCGTGAAAACCGGGTATGCCACATCCTTCTCTCTGAGACGCCGCTTCTCCAAAGAAAGAACACTGTCATGCAGACTCCGCATAGCACCGGTTGCAGCATCGAGCATATTTCTCGGTAGCATCGGCCTACCCGCCACATGCAGCCTCCTCATTAAATCCTCAGGTGAAGGTGGCCCGTCCTGAGCACGGATCGTACTCGGTTCCGGCTGGCCCGCACCCTTGTTAGTCTTTCTTTTGCGTGCCTTCTTCTTCTCCTGTAATGGAACCGAGTTCTGCTCACAGACCGCCTTCTTGAGTGTGTTGGGGGTGATAATATTTCGCACCTCGCCTATCTGAGGCTCGGTGAAGTCGGCAGCTGGAGGCGTCTCCTGAGAGCTGAACTGCAGACGACGCCTGTTGCAACTTGGCTTCTCCGCGGTACCAGCTAGATCGCGCACGTCTTTTGTTGGGTTGGGTTCTTCAGAAGGAGGCCCCATGAAGTCGCCACCGTACCCATAATCGGCAAAGTACTGGTCGACGTTGCCAAATGTATCGTCGTCGTCGTCGTTCTGATCCTGTGCCATATGCATGTTTGGATCCAGTGGCATAGGGATGTCCGGCACCGTTGCGGCGGTCTTGCCATGGGGCCGACTTGGCGCAGGCACGACTGGCGGTGTTGTCTTTGGGGTGGTGTCCCCCGCCCCCGAACGAATCTGGCTCTTCGGCCAAAGCAGGGGCCAGCTCAGGCAGGCGCTGAGGGTCATCACGTCATCATCGTCGGCCCCGACGGGTCGAATCGGAGGTAACAACTCGTCGCAGCCTGGCAGCACCCGAACCAGTTGAACCCTAAACAAGTTGGGTGGCATCTGGGTACCATGGAACAAGGGGTTGCCCGGTTGAACGATTTTGCCCTTGGCGACATCGACCAACTCGTTGTTCACGAAGTGCAGGAGAGTGCACGGAACATCGGCGGCGCCCTGCGAAAACATGTAGGGCGTCAGGGATGCCCAGTCAAAGGCAAGGAGATGAAGTCCTCGGCCGAGAGAGGTTTAATTAGTTACCGTGATGATGGCGTCGAGCTCGGCTAATGTTGAGGCACCGCCAACGGCGGGCGTGCAGTTGACGGAGGGGCCGCTTCCTGCAGAGGTGCCGGCCGGTGTACACCCGGGTGCATTAAGCTCCCGTGCCGGCGTCGGAGACACCAATGCCGCCTCCGCCGGAGACACCAATGGCCCCGCCATCGCGTTCTGCGAGTTGCTGGCCGTGAAGCTAGGAATCGGGGGCGGCCCCTGTTGGCCGCCCGCAATCCAGGCACTAATCCCCTGGATCAAGGTAGGCACAATGGCGGTGACCGTCCTTCCGAGTTGTTGTTCCACTTGCTCTTGGACAATCTCCGGAATCTGCGCCACCTGTGCCCTGAGTTCTTGAACCTCGCGCGCCTGGCTTTCCGAGCTGGTCTTTTTCTCCTTTCACCCACCAGTGTTATAGTATGACGACCATTTTGTCGACAAGCGTTTGCCGGCCACACGACCAGCTGACGTCGGCTTACTGAGCTTATCCTTGTTCTTCATTACATTCAACGCCCTATTTAGAGTGGTGTCCCAAGGGTTGCTCTTAGTCGACCCCGCTCTACTGCTTTCGGTCGCCTACGGAAGGAATGTGAACCATTTAGAAATTTGGCTTCATTAATTAGAATGCAACCATATGGAGCTAATTACGCGGGGGTGTATTCCTTACCAGAACAAGCTCAAGCGCCCTGGTCTTCGGATCCGTGGTAAGCTCCTTTGTTTTCGGGTCCTTCTTGTACCAGGCCCTGACAAAGTTCCTGGTCTGCTTGTCACCGTATTTATCGAAGAGGGGCGGTAGGCCTTGCTCGGCACGGTCCGCCTCCTCCTTGTCCCATATAGGCTCCGCCACTCTGTAACCGTCGGGACCGAGTGTGTGTTCCCCTAAGTTCAGCTCCCGCATTTCTTTCCCCCACTTACTTGATTCGGAGTTTGCGGTGCTCGAGCAATTGATCTTGAAGTCGTTGTAGTCATCTTCGGTGATCGAAGGATTTTTCTCCTTGATCTTCTCATAACTCTCACCTTTCTCGATCATTCTCTTCACATTGCTTTTCCAAGTAGACAGGGCCTTGCTCATCTTCGTGAGGGCAGCATTGTTCACTTTATTCCCTTTGAGGCTTGTGTTTTCAAATTCAGCGGGGAACTTGTATCGTTCGTGCAGCTTCGTGAAGAGGAGGTTGCGCAAATTCCCTCGGTCAGGATGCCTCAGGTTCTCGGTGTTGATCGAGACGGTGCTCCGGAGAATGCACCCGAGCTGAAGCGAGTACCCCTTGACTATTCGTTCGGGCACCGTTGGATTCCCGTCGGAGTCCACTTCAGTAACTTCCTCCTTGAGGGTGCAGAGCACGATCGGGCGCCGGTCCTTCCATTGCCTCTTCGGTTGGCTGCCATCTGTGCGTGTGCCGCCATCATCAGTGGTGGCATCCTCGGCGGCACCATCAGTGGTGGCATCAGTGGGGTCATCCTCGGCGGTACCATCAGTGGTCTCAGGATCGGTGGGGAAGGCGGCGTCCTCATACAAGTGAGGTTGTTCCTCCATCTCCTGGGACAGCTTCCAGAATGCCTTGCCGCCCGAACCCCCGGCCTCATCGTTGTTGGCCATGTTTCTCTCTAAATAGGAACAAAGTTTGGTCAAAAAGTTGGTTATTGTCAAGGAACAAGATCATGGTCTCATCATTTAGGGTTTCTCAACACCGAGGCATCCTAAAAGCTAAGCTTTTATCATTGAGGGTTTTTCGACGCCGAGGCACCCTAAAAGCCTAAGCTTTCATCATTTCGGTTTTTATCGACACCGAGGCACCCTAAAAGCCAAGGTTGTATAATTAATGGTTTGTCGACACCCATGCATTAGTCACAAGTACCCCATATTTCCTATTTTTAGCAAAGTCATGCTAAAATTCACGAAAAAATTCAGCATGACCTTTGCTGAAAATAGGACATATGGAGTACCCGAATTTGCCGGAACAGAAGTTAATCGAAATTCCAGCAAACTCAAGGGCCTCTCGGGTGGACAAGGCAAAAAAGGCCTCCATCACAACATGGAAAATACATTGGCATGTGAAGAGGTGAAACAATATATGCATCTCCAAGCAGTATCATTCAACATTTATCATAACAGCGGAAAAAGAATTGAACAGTTTATCATAACAGCGGAACATTGATGGTCTGGTATGGCAAGCATGCAAGCTGTAAAGTGACAACACTATAACTGTGAAAAGAGCAGAGTCCAGCCAAACATATCACACAAATTCCACTAAAATATAACCTAAGCCACACAAAACAAGTAATGAAACCTCCACCAAGAACAAAGCCATACTATAGCAGCAAGACTGTAGTAAGAAAGAACCAATTCCCAAGTCCCAAATTACTCATGGTACAAAGGCACATGCAAATCCTTATGCAAGAAGTGTATATTACAAAAGCTAGACACTCATCACTATAGTAGTCTACAGCAACTGCAGAATCACCAACACTGAAAGTCAAATCTATGGGTACCATGAAAAGAAGTTAACATGGACAGCAAGTAGCTAACACAAAACGAACATAGCCTAATTTAGCTAAGAAAACCCTCAGGTTGTAGTAGAAGATACTTCTCTAAAACATGTGATCCTTTTTGCATGCTATGTTTAGTTAGTGTTACCTGCCAAGTGCACATGTGACAGTAGTTCTAGCAAGCAATGTTGCTGAGGGGTATAGCATGTAAATTGGGTCTTGGGCTATAAGTTTAGTGAACTACAGGCTACTGGGCTTCATGGCTATGAATATCTCACATAGATTTTAATCTCTTCGCTAGCTCCAAAAAGAAATTAGTAGTACATGTCTGAGTATTTGGATATGCTATCTATCTATCAGCAAGTAAATTATGCCATTTGAACAGATTTATACTATTTGAATGCCAAGTACATGACCGAATCTATCTACTGCCACTCTCTGTTGAAATCCTCCTACCGACAGGAAGATCCAGCTTGCGAGGGGGAGAGGGGGAGAGGAGGAG
>NC_041390.1:21178782-21217253 GCF_002162155.2 Triticum dicoccoides
TCACGGGGGCGGTGGTGTGGACGGGGCGACGAGGTGGGGCGACGAGGTCCGGGTGGTGGTGGTGCGACGAGGTCCGGGTGGTGGTGGTGCGACGAGGCGGCGGGGCGGCGTCGAGGCGGCGGGGCGGCGGCGTCGGGGCGGTGTCAAGGCGGCGGGGTAGCGGCGTCGGGAGAGGAGAGGGGAAGGGGATCAAGGGCGAGGGAGAGAGAGGGGATAGGTTTGGGCCGGGGAGGAAATATGGATGGGGCGGCACAATACTAATGGCGCACCACCCCTCGGTGTGCCATAAGTACATCCATACTAATGGTGCACCTCACCCTGGTGCGCCATTAGTATTTTTTTTCTGCTCGAGCCAACAGGTTATCTTCCACCTGACCTGATCCACACCAAGTTCCCTCTACTAGCTTGATTGGTCAGCAGCCAATTCTCACACCAAGAGGTCCTGGGTTCGATTCCCAGGCTCCACAATTTTTTTATGCATTTAAAATGTTGTTTGATACTTATTTGTGTTTAAATATGTTCAAACTTGTTTAAATCATAACAGTAATATTTTTTTATAAGACAGTAATAATTTTTTAAAAAATATCATCAAACAGTAATGCCGGTGGAGCGGGGGAGGGTGCGCGGGGTGCGGGGGGTCGGCGGCGGCGGTTGAGTAGGGAAGGGGTGCGGGGGGTCGGCGGCGGCGGCTGAGTAGGGGAATCGAGGGTGCGGGGGGTCGGCGGCGGCGGCCGGTGGACCGGGGGGTGCTCGGCGGCGAGGGGGACCGGATCTGGCGAGGTGTGATAGCGATCGAGATGGAGGGGGATCGAGATCGAGTGTCCACGAAATTTAAAAATATTCATGATAGTTCAAAAAGTGCCCATGAAATACAATCGAGAAATGAAGGCTACGATTTAAATACAATCGATCTTAGCTAACTATCTATTCACAATCTTCTTGCCCTTCTTTTTCGCAAATGGAGTTCTTCTGTGGAACGGGTGTCCTTTAGGTAGGGTGGTCCTGCTTCTTCTTGTGGTGTATGCTGCTACTTCATCATCGTCGTCATGTTCGATCCTCGGGTCGCCGTACTTGTCGAAGTCTAGCTCATTGACTACTCCATCCATTCCGATGATCTTCCTTTTGCCTCTCCTCACGACAACACGACTGGGCTTTGACGGGTCGGTAATGAAGAAGCATTGGTCCACTTGGGAAGCCAGTACCCATGGCTCATTTTTCGCGGTGACGTTTGCGCCCGCGGTCTTGGATTTGGCTTCGGGTATAACCATGGTGGTGAAATACCGGTCTTCTTTTAGGACGCTCTTGGCCCATCTGACACGGAACATCGGGACCTTCTCTCCAGCGTAGCTCAGCTCCCAGATCTCCTCGATCCTTCCGTAGTATCTATCCTTGTCGTTACCGGTGTAGGATTCCATCATTACCCCGGAGTTCTGATAACCATCACTCTTCATGTCCTTGGCCTCGGTGTAGAATGTGTAGCCGTTGATATCGTACGCCTCACAGGTCATTAGGTTGTGCTTGGCGCCCTGTGACAAGGCGAATATGAGTTGTTCTTCCGCGGAAGAATCCTCATGTAAAGGGTACGACAGAAGCTTCTGCTTGAACCAACGCGTGAAACATGAGTTGTGCTCTTTGAGTATATCTCCGTCCGTCCTCTGTTAGCCTCGGTCATTGTACGTCTTCTTAATAAAGGTTTTGTGCTCTACCACCCAAGGATCGACCACGTCTATGTGTTGTAGCGCGACTAGGTTTGCTCTTTCAAAGTCGGCGAGTCGACCCTCGAAGTCGACATGCATTTCGCGGCGACCCTCACGGTGACCCCATCCAGCGAGCCTGCCGAGGTGCCTGTTGACGGGCAGACCAACGGGGTTCTCGATGCCTAGATAATTCGTGCAGTAGGAGATGCACTCTTCGGTCAGAAAGCCCCTGGCTATGCTTCCCTCTAGACGTGACATGTTGTGAACATATCCTTTGATGACACCATTCATCCTTTAGAACGGCATCATGCTGTGCAGGAACGTCGGCCCGAGTTGGATGATATCGTCCACGATATGGACCAGCAGATGCACCATAACATCGAAGAATGCGGGCGGGAAGTACATCTCAAGCTCGCATAGTATCACCATGATCTCTTCCTGTAGCCTTCTGAGTTGCCTCACACTAACAGACTTCCGAGAGATGACGTCGAAAAAGTTGCATAGGCCAAATAGCATTTCACGGACGTGCGCGTCCATGATCCCATGGATTGCAACTAGAAGTATCTGCGTCATCAGCACGTGACAGTCATGAGACTTCATTCCGCTGAACTTCTGCTTTGCTGGGTCTAGGTATCTGCTTATCTTCCCCGCGTAATCGTAAGGAAGTTTTACTCCTAGGAGGCAGGTGAAAAGCTGCTCGATCTCCTCCTGACTTAGAGTGAAGCACGCGGGAGGGTAGTCATTTCCGGTCTTCTTGGCCTTTTTTCCTTTGCAACGACTTTCCGTGTCCTGCTTCGCCTCATCATCATCATCATCATCATCATCATCATCATCATATATAGCGTGAAGCTCCTGCCTGATGCCCATTGATTTCAAGTCTGCCCTTGCTTTCGGCCCATCTTTGGTCCTCTCTGGCATGTTGAGCAGGGTACCAAGCAGACTCTCGAACACGTTCTTCGTGATATGCATGACATCAAGGCTGTGAGGCACACGGTGGATCTTCCAGTACGGCAAGTCCCAGAAAACAGACCTCGTTTTCCATACCTTCAGCAGCGGCTCTGGCGCCTTTCGCTTCTTTCGCGGCTCTGGCGCCTTTTGCTTCTTTCTCGGCAGTGGGCAATCTTTCCAATTTTTCAACAGCTCGTCTATTTCCTCGCCGCTCCTCATACGCGGGCGTCCTCGGGGTTCGGTTTCACCATCGAACAGATCCTTGTGTTTTCTCCACAGGTCATCATCGCGAAGCCACCTTCGATGTCCCATGAACACGGTTTTCGAAGACCCGGGATCTCTCTCTAGCTGGCGATACATTGTGTCATCCATGCACCCGACGCATCCAGAAAATCCATGGACCACCTGCCCCGCGACATATCCGTAACCAAGATAGTCGTGCACCGTCGTGAGCAGCGCGGCTCTCATAGGGAAATATTCTTTCTCTACGGCGTCCCACGTATTGGCTGGCGTTTTCCACAGCGTGTCAAGCTCCTCTTTCAGCAGCCCCAAATACAGATTGATGTCGTTCCCTGGTTGTTTCGGTCCTTCAATTAGCATACTCATGTGAATGTACTTCCTCTTCATGCACAACCAGGGGGGGAGGTTGTACATCCACACAAACACAGGCCAGGTGCTATGTGTGCTTCTCTGGCTGCCAAACGGATTGACTCCATCGGTGCTCGCGCCCAGCACGATGTTCCTTGGATCGTTCCCAAATTCTAGGTCTTCGAAGTTCAACGCTTGCCACTGGCTCGCATCCTTAGGGTGACTCAGCATCTTGTCTTTTTTATCTATCTCCGGATCATTTGTGTCATCTTCTCGCTTCTTCTCCTCCCTATCCGCGTGCCAACGCAGGAGATTTGCTACCTTAGGGTCCGCGAAATACCGTTGCAGACGAGGAGTGATCGGAAAGTACCACACCACTTTTCGAGGAGCTTTCTTCCTCTTCTTGTATCGAGTGACGCCGCACACCAGACATATGGTAGACTCCGCGTGCTCGTCCCGATAAATGATGCAATTGTTCATGCACACATGGTATTTCACGTGCGGTAAATCCAGAGGACACACGATTTTCTTCGCCTCCTGCAAACTGGTCGGGCACTTGTTCCCCTTGGGAAGACGTTCGTGCCAGAATGACATGTTCTCGTCGAAGCATGCGTTCGTCATTTTGTATTTTACCTTCATCTCCAGAGCCATGAGCATTACTTTCAGGCGGGTATCCTTGGGCCTGCATCCTTCATACAATGGAGTAACCGCGTCTAACTCAAGTTGATCCATCTTGGGTTTCTCTCGGGCGGCAGCTCTTGCGTTATCCGTCTGCTTGAGAAGCAGCTCTTGAATATGAGGGTCCTGCACCCAGCCCATCGATGGTCCAACATCGTCTGCTCCGCCGGCATCATCATCTTCATGATCATGCCCGTCGTCTGCTCCGGCATCTTCCTCATCATCATGTCCTGCATCTTCTACATGATGACTGTGTACAGCATCACCGTCGTGATCATCTCCTGGGGATTCTTTGTCTTCTCGCCCGCCCGAGCCGCGGTGGTTGTCTTGCTGCCCTTCCTCATTTCTTGCCCGGCCCCCATGGACGACTTCGTAGTCATCTTCATCACCTTGCCACTGATAGCCATCCATGAAACCATGCAAGAGCAGGTGGTCCCGCACCTGCCCGGATTCCGGGTCCGCAATAAGGCTCTTCAGCTTGCATCTTCGACACGCACATCTTATCTCCGTCTCATTCTTTTGAAGCATCTCGGCCTTCGCGGACCTCAAAAACCTATTCACGATGCCTTCGGTCATCGTGCGGACCATGGTCGCCTGCGGGGTAGAGCAAAACGATATTTTAGAACCAAGAAAAAATTTGGCATGACTTTCCCTAAAAATAGGACCAAAAAGAATGCTTAATGCCAAAATTCTCGCCGAAACGGAAATGAATCAACATTCCGGCAAAATATTGGCAACTATCGCATTTCAAATACCGGTACACCTCCAAACACAAACACATATGCAACACCACAAACATATGCAACACCACGAACATACATAGATCTAGCTAGGCCATAAAAAGTGCATGTGCACATTGTTGTAGGGAGAACAACATAAATATAGCTTCCCCCCTTACTTACCTATCAAAACAAGGTAATTTAACCACTTAAATTGAATGAATCTATGGTGGAAATGAGGTGAAAAAGAGGAGGCACCCGAGACAAGGAGGAGGTGGAGAGAATGAAGTGGGGAGAAAGTGAGTGTGGGTAGGAGAGGCTGTCCAAAATATCTTGTTGCTGCCCACTTACTAATGGCGCACCAACTCTAAATGCGCCATTAGTAATCCAGGTTACTAATGGCGCACCTTCTGATGGTGCGCCATTAGTAGTTTTGCAAAAAAAAACATACTAATGGCGCACTGTCCCACAGTGCGCCATTACTAGTTTAAACTAGTAATGGCGCACGGTGGAACAGTGCGCCATTAGTAGTTTTGCAAAAAAAAGGAATAAAAATATAATAAAAAACAACATTAGTGGCGCACTTTCCGACAGGTGCGCCATTACTAGCTACAACTAGTAATGGCGCACTGTGTCTGGATGCGCCATTAGTATGTTTGGACAGGCGCTCTAGTTCAAAAAAAATTTGATACTAATGGCGCACCCTGGGCCTGGTGCGCCATTAGTAGTTTCAACTCTAATGGCGTATCAGAAGGTGGTGCGCCATTAGTATACACTAATGGTGTCTGGTGCGCCATTAGTGTCAATCCCATCTATAGCCCTTTTTCTAGTAGTGTTCCCTAGTTGGAGGCACCGGCGAGAGCACGATAATAGACCCAGTTAGGACCTTCCCATAAAGGTAAGCGTGGTTGCACTGGTCAGTTCGATATGGTGGCACCATGACTCAGCCAACAGGTGTTCAAGTTCAATTTAATCCGGTTAAACTTGAATGCAAATATGCTGAGCCATGATAAAATAACATGATACAATTACAATGCATGAGCATGATATCAACATAAGCACGGGTGCAACATAACTAGCCACCATATCAACAATGAATCATCTCTAATTGAGCATGACATAATGAAGAGCATGAATATTACCAGTACAACACTACTCATAGCATAACATGACCACTAGCATCAACAATAAACATCATACAAGAACATATCAACAATGCCATCATGCAAGCATTTAACCAACTGGATGCAATGGAACATGCATAACAACGGTACTCGAGACAGATGGCAGTCATGCACCGAAGACCATTACCAACATCAACATATACTACTAGCAAGCATAAGCATATGAAAAGAATACTAGCAACTAGCAGGGCATGACAACCAAGTGCATAACAACATAGCAAGAAAGTAACATGAATTCATAAGCATTACCGAAATAACTATAACCATATTTTAAGCAAGCAAACATTTAATAAATATTCAAGTTGAAAACCATGGCTACTGCATTACTATCATGCAAGTGGGTATTGTGGCTTGCCTGCGGTGACGGAAACTCCAGGAAGTAGTGTGGTGAAGCCACGGAACAAAACGTCGGACGGTTCTCTCTCAGAGGGGGCTGATTAGAGGCAAGGGAAAATGGTCATTTTCATTGTGGAACCACCTAGTGAAAATGTTACCAAAATATAGAGTTCGACGAGACGAAGAAGTGAGCGCTGGATTCACCTCAATCGGAGTTGCCGTTGAAAAGTTTTGAGGAGTTGAAGATCAGGGACTAATCTGTGAAAAAATTATCGCCAACGGGTCCCTGAGTGGATAAGGCAGAAAAAGATTTGAGAAAATACGCTTTCTGACTTAGAAAATGTACTTCATGCCGAAGTAAAAATAGAATACGCTTTCAGAGAGAAAGAAATATACTCTAGGAAATACGTTTCCACTTGAATCCACGTGGGCCCAGGACGAAGTCAACGCTGAGACACTGCCAGGTGGGGTCGGGGAAGGCGCAGGGCCCACTTGGCCTTGTCTTCTTCCTCCTCTCCCTGCCCCCGATGGAAACAGAAGAGGGAGCAGGGGAGGGCGCTGCCGGCGATGGGCCGACTGGCTCAGGCGGCCTCCGGCCAAACGGAGAGCACCGGCGGGCTCGGGGGAGAACGTTGCGCCCGTGTGGAGCAGAAGCGGAGCGGGGGAGGGACGGGACGGTGGCGCACGGCGAAGGCAGAGAGCCAAGGCGCAGCGGCCGTTGAGGGAGGCCCGCGGCCACGGGAGGGCTCTGGCTAATGCGAGACCACCGTTGAGTTCGTGAGGGACGAGGCGGTCCCGTTCTGAGCTAGAATGAGTGCCGGGGAGGAGTGGAGAGGAGGGGAGGCCGCGGCAACAGAGGAAGCTAAAGAGAGCTCGGTGGTGCAGGTACTTGGCGATGCGAGCTGCTCCGGCGAGGGCTAGAGGGGTGGGGTGATGCACAAGGATGCGGGGAAGCTAGTGGACTTCTCTGGAGGAGAGGAGAGGGGCTAGATTCGCCGGAACCAAGGAGAGACCGAAGCGGCCATGGCGAACAGAGGCGAAGTCCGGCGAGATCGGGTGACTATGGTTGTCGAAGAGGCTTGGGGAGAGGCTGGTGAGGTGCGGAGGGGTTCGGGGGTCCTTATATAGGCGCGGAGGAGAGCTCTAAAGCTCACGAGCGAGCTCCCGACCAAGCTTTAATGGCAGGCAAAGGCAGGGATGGCACGGGCATGGCTTTTGTGGCTCATTTAAGGCGAACCACGACGAGGCACCGATGCAGGCGATGAACTCGAGCACGGGCGAGCTCCTGGACAAGGTTTGAGGTCGGGACAAGGAGGGAGGAGACGAGAACAGTGGCCGGAACCAGCCAGAGCACGCGTTCAGCCATGACGCAAGCGTGATCACCACGCGCACTTGTGCAAGCGGCGCTCTTTGGTGTGGCCAACCATGTCCAGTAGATGGACCTTGGTGCCCTTTGTCAAAATGAGGAAATAAATTGGTCCAGGGGCAAAGAAGAGATTTGTACTTAGCTCCAAACTAAATCAGTAAGAAGGTGTTTGTAACTTCTTGGGGTTAAATCAGCTTGGTAACATGGTAAAGAGTTTGTCTGCTGATGATCACACACTAAGGTGATGCTGATCACCAAAAATCAGACTTATAGGAGGAGTTTAGATGAGGGTTGCAGTAGAAAGTGCAATACTAGCCAGAATTAGGAATTTGGATGATACACTCACATACTTGATTTCTATGAGCTGAAATATGGCATAGAGGGGTTATATGATGATATGAAGCTGCCGTAAAAGTTTCATGCCATTTGGAAATACCAAAGTGGCACTTGCTTCACAAAGCTTCATTCTGGACAGAAACTTGGAAAAATTACACAGGGCAATTGGATTAACCAATTGAGGTAAAACTTGGTGGAAGGAGTAGATATAGGTAGAAGCATGTCCTGGTAAAGTTTCAGCTCAATTGAAGCAATATAAAACGTAGTTGCTTCACAAACTGAAAATCTGATCACATAGATGAGTTACATGAGCTCATATTTGGTGGAGAGTCATGATTTGATCATATAAAGGACCTTGCAAAATTTCAACTCATTTGGATATGCCTAGCTTGTACTTCCTTCACAATCACTTCCCTCAGACAGGAACTTTGAAAAATTGCTCAGGAATATTTACTAGGCAAATTGAGTTGATTTTTGGCACAAGCCAATGATATGGACAGGAAAAGTTGTCCAAGAAGTTTGGGGTCAATCAAGCAAATATAAATAGCACTTCCTTTGTAAAGTGCCATTTAGGACAGAATAGGAAAAGAATTATTGGAGGATTATTTTTGAACATGGCAATGAAATATTTTGCCATATTTGAGCAAGATAGGACCCAAACATATAGGTTGCTTCACAACCTAGGGTTTTAAGGATTATTCCCAACAAAAGAATTTTGGGTTAGGTCAAGGATGGAAATGACATGATATTGGGATGATGATGAGGGTGACAAGCGAGTATAAAACCTAGGAAGACATGATCTTCCCAAGTTTCAGAACCACATAGCCATGGTAAAGCAAAACAAAACAGGAAATCCCAGAAAATCAAAAGAAAAATAAAAGGGCAAAATGCAGGCTATTACACTGGGGTCGAGAAATACTCTGGGAACAAGTGCGGAACGATCGCGGAAAGATTTGCTAGAAACAGTTCTCTCTCGGAGGGGGCTATTTACGTGCAAGGGCAAAGTGGTGATTTTCACTATGTGAAAACATAATGAAAATGATACCAACAGAAAGAGTTCGATGAGACGAAGACGTGATCGTTGGTTTCACCACAATCGGAGTTACGGTTGTCGAGACACGAAGGGTTGAAGCTCAGGGACCTATCAGTGAAAAAGTTTCAGCAAACAGGCCCCTGGAGGAAAAACTGAATGCGCCTTTGGGCCGAATACGTTTTCTGCACAGGGAAACTTATTTTGAGTCGACGTGCAAAGCAAATACGCTTTTCGACATAGGAAACGTACTGCGAGAGAAATACGTTTTTGGCACGTGGAAACGACTACGTCGTGTGGCATCGCCACTTATCCACGCTGGAAGGACCGGGTCGACGCGGCAGCGGCGAGGCTGGGCACCTGGGTCGCTGCCAGGTGGGGTCGGGGAAACAACGCGGGGCCCGCCTGGCCAGGTCAGCTCCTCCCTCTTCCTCCCGCTCGGGGCGCAACGAGCCGAGGGCGACGGTTGCCTCGACGGCAATCGCCGGCGACTGCGCGCACCGTTCGCGACGCCCGACCTCCCCAGACGATCAGCGGCGAGAGGCGCATCTCCGGGTGGTGGTTTCTTGCGCCGAGGAGCACCAGAGGGCGAGCTGCAGGGCCCCCGGTGAGCAGGGTGCTCCGGTGAGAAAAAGAAGAGGCCTAGGCCACGGGAAGGTCCACCGAGGTTTGGTGCATCCATCCAGGGTGCGTACGGGGCTCGGGGGTGCTCGGGGGCTGGAATCAAGAGGAACCTGAGGCGGCGGCCATGGCGATGGGGAGGGGTGAGAGAGGCTCGGGAGCTCGGGGAAGAGGCTTGGGAGGGGTTGTGAGATGCGAGAGAGCTCGAGAGCTGCTTATATTGCCACGGGGATGAGCTCTAGGGGAAGGGGCGAGGCAACACGCGGCACGGCTACGTGTCCGTGCGCCGGTGACGCGTATGCGCGGCCAAGGGGGACGCGGACGAGTTCCAGGAGGTCACGGAGACGAGGGACACTCGCGGACAAGAGGAGGAAGCGGACAGAGGCGAGGAAACGACAGTGCACGGGCGCATACTGTGTTCGGCGATGGCGATGGCTCAATGAGGACGAAAACGAAGGGGGAACGGGTCCAGGCGCACGGCGACGATGAGACTGAGCTGGTTGACAATCTTGGATGAGCCAGAGCCAGCCGGAGCTGCGCTACTGTGGCCAACAGTGGCTAGACCACCGATTTGGCCTGCATAGCCCCGCGGTCACCGTGCACACTGGTGCAAACGGCGTGCTCCAAGCAGCCAAATCATGTCTGGGAAATGGACCTTGCTATCCTTAGTTCAAAGGCGGTAACAACTTGGTCCAAGGGCAAAGAGGAGATGTGCAGGCTGATCCAAAACATTGCTGCACCAAGGTGTTTGTGTTGCGGTGTGACAAGCACAGGAAGAGGCAGAGTCTGAGCTTTGCATGGTGTGATCATACACTAAGACGATCACTTCTGCAAATTATCAGCTCACAAGGATGACTAAAAATGATAGTTGATGTAGAATGCACCACCATTGACAGAATTAGAGTTTAGGATGATGCACTCACATAGTTGATTGGATAGAGCTGGCATTATGCATGGCCCAATTATTTGACGGTATGAAGAGTCCCAAAGTATTTCATGCTATTTGGATGGACCAAAATAGCAGTTGCTTCACAAAGCATCTCTCTGGACAGAATTTTGGAAAATTTGCACAAGGCAAATAGGGTACTGGATTGAGCCAAAACTTGGCGGAGGGAGTTGATATATATAGGAGAAGACTAGGTAAAAGTTTCAGCCATAATAGAGCAAGATAAAATATACTTGCTTCACAAACTAAAAATTAAGGTAGAATGAAAGAATTGCTCCTGTGCTCGCATAGTTCAATGGAATGAACTGAATTTAGGTGGAGGCTAATGATGTGAGATACTTGAGAAGATGGAAAAGTTTCATCCCATTTGGAAACTCTATGAAGGTACTTCCTTCACAAGCATGTCATCTGGTCAGAAACTTTGAAAAATTTGCACAGGGACCTAGAATGAATGGATTGAGCTCATATTTGGTATCCATGGATGATTTATCAAGGTTAACCACCCTGCCAAATTGCAGCTCAATTAGAATTAGGAATAAAGCACTTCCTTTGCAAAAATTTCAGAGAATGCAGAAACTTGCATTGGATCATGTGCTTAAATTATGATCTTTGGAGAATGGGTTTGAATGGAAATGGTGAAGATATAGAAATTACAAACTCCACAAATTATTTGGGAATTTTCCTTGCTATAAAAATAGTAGCTCCTTTGGAAAATGGCGGAAATGCAATATTGGCCTAAAATAGGAAAAGACAATTTTCCTTATTTAATTATGGCCAATATATTTGCCAGAGCTAGGATTAGGCATAAAGATCAACTCCACCAATTCTCATGAATTTAGGAGAGGACTAGATATGCCTTTGAATTTTATTCCTCAGAAAGGCAAGGAAAGGAATAAATTATAATTCAAAAATATTGCATAAGACTTAGCAATATTTTTGCATATCCAAGGATTAGAAGGATAGGAGGGTCTCTGGGAATAGATGGGATGATCAACAGATCAAGGAAAATGATGTCTCCTTTGTAATCACAAAGGCCACATTCAAATTCCAAGAATTGGAATTAGGGTTTGAGAGGATTTGAGATGATTCAAAAGAGGTCTTGCCCACTGACAAAGACATGAGCAAGGTTTTGAAATGTTGGAAATGACAAGAATTCCGAGAGTCATCCAACAAACTTAGGAGAAAGATTTTGAAAATGAGTGCCAGGAAGAAATAACAGCTCAAAAATTGATAACCCAATTTTGGGGTTGTTACACGAGCCGTGCAATCCCAGCCGTGTTGTCATGAGGAGAGGCAAAAGGAACATCATTGGAATGGATGGAGTCGCCAACGAGGAAGACTAAGAGTAGTACGGCAACCCAATGAGGGAAGATGACGATGACGATGAAGTATACGTCAAAAGAAGAATCAATACTACATTACCTAAGAAAGATCGTACTCCATGGAAAAGGAAAAGTCAGAATGAGGGGCTCAATTATTCTTCAATGAACAAGAAGGGAAAGAAGCTCACTCAAAAACAAAAACATCAACGCCGAGGAACCGTTATTGGTCAAATGATGTAATATATATGTTCCTATTTTGTGCACACACTTAACCGTTATGCATGGGTCAAATGATGTAATATATATGTTCCTATTTTGCATACACATACTTAACCTTCAAATGATGCAATATATATCGCCTTAGTTATATGCATTGTATCACCTTCCCATCATTCCTGCTCTCGGAAAAAAGCAAAAGAAAAGAAAAGAAAAAAAGAAAAGAAAAGGGAGAGAAAATAAAGGAAAAGAAAATAGAAGAAACAAACAGGGAAAACTGTTATTGGTACTGGTTTTAGCAGTAGCGCTTTTCTGAAAAAGAGCTACAACTAGTCAAACTAGCAGTAGCAACTTCTGGATAAACACACTATAGCTACATGTGATAGTAGCAGTGCTTTTTGGCTAAACACGCTATAACTAACTTAGCTATCGTGCGTTTTGCCAAAACGTGTTGCTGCTATGTTCACTTAACTCCTCAAATCCCCACTCTCTGCTTCTTCCCGCCTCTGCTTCTTCCCCAAAATCCCCACTCTCTCTTCCCCCCTCATCGCCGCCAGAGCCCTGCCCTCGCCGTGCCCCTGCGCTCGCCCCTCATCCCGGCGACCTTGCCCTCGCCCCCGACCCTGGCACCAACGCTCGCCCCCGACCCCCTAACCCCGGCGACCTTGCCCTCGCCCCCGACCTCCCATCCTCGGTCGTCGTCGAGCCTGCCTCCTCACCCCTGCACCCTCTGTGAGCCCCCCACCGCTTCTCCTCTCTCTGCTAGCTAGGGTTCTTCGGTTAATTTAGTTAGGTTTTAGTTAGGTTAGTAGGTTAATTAGGTTATCTATTTAGTTGCAAAACCTAGTTAGTATGAACCCTAGTTAGGATTAACCATAGTTAGTATGGACCCTAGGTTTCAAATTAGGACGGAAATTTAGGGTTAGGTGTTCTAGGTGTAGTTAAAAGAAAAAAAAACATAATTGATTATAGTGCTAGTTAGTTTAAGCAATTGTTGTTATTTAAATTTTGTAGTGTTAGTTAGTTAATTATAATTAGTATGAAACCTAGGACAGATTAGTTAAAGCAACTGTTGCTATTAAATTTTTTTTAGTTAAAGCAGTTGTTGCTATTTTTAGTTTCAAATTTAGGTAGGCTGAATTTAGTTTCGTGTGATATGTGGACATGTGATATGTGGACATGTTATTTAGGCATGTGATATATCTTTCTTCAAGTTTTATATTTTTCTTTCTTTCATATGCAAATTTGAAGTGGACATGTGATATGTGGACATGTGATTTGGACATGTCATATTTGGAATTTGGACATGTCATTTGGACATGTGATCTTTTGGGCATGTCATATTTGGGAAATGATGATTATGTGCAGGGTATATGATCCGAGTGGCCTATGTTTAGCAGGAATGTTGATTCATTTTCGTTCTAGTGAATTTCAGGCGCTCGATATGTCCACTTTTTAGCAAAGGTCATGCCGAAATTTTCCGTGAATTTTGGCATGACTTGTGCTAGAAAGTAGGCATATCGAGTGCTGGGAGTTGCTGGGAAATGGCATTCTGGCAAACATAGATCTTGTTTTATGTCAATTCTCATTTTTTTTATAGTTTTAGAATTAAACGAGGAGACTTAATCATAGGAAACATGTCGAACAACGAAGAAACCGGGCCTTCTGACCAAGATGCAGATGAGATGGATTATGATGGTGAACAAGAGTACCTCAACTTTTTGTCTGCTAAGCAATGTCAAAGTTTGCAGGTCGGCCTCGATGATGGTACCGATGCTGACATCGACACCGACAGGGAAGGTACCGGCGGGGAAGGTACCGGCAGGGAAGAAACCGACGGGGAAGGTACCGGCACCGATGCCGCTAACGAAAAGAAGAAGCAGAAGAAGCAGAGGATACGAAAACCTAACAAACTCATCATTGGACGACTGGTGATCACAAAGATGGCACCTGGCAAGTTTGAGCCATTAGAGCTGGAAGAAGCTCACAAGTGCTATGGCAACCAAGTAGGATGCATCCTAGGGGAATGCGCGAGCATCAACGATGATGACTTAAGGAGTAAAGAACATTTGAAACAGTTGCACCTAATGAAGTTGCACAAGAGATTCAAGTTCCCGGCCGAGATTATAGCATAGAACAACCGTGGGATGATCCGAAGATGAAAATATTAACAATCACGCCATGGGCATGTTAAACAATGATTTGGCCTCCTGGAAAGGGGGGTGAAACGAGCTATTGAGGCTGAGGAACCCCTGTCCAGGATTCTGTAGGAAAATCCGACACTTACGGAAGAGTAGTTTGGAAAGTTCAAGGACAATTGCGCTACCGAGGCAGCCAAGGCTAAGGCTGTGAAATTCAAGAGCCTTTAGCAAAGGAACACGAGGAAGCATCGCCTCGAAAGCCATGGCTACCTTTGTAAAAGGCCCATATGGGATAGGGAGGACACGGAACGTGAAGCCGCAGGTCTCCCAGAGCCCTTCGCGAAGTTCACCAACCCCTTGGAGCGTGACTTCATCAGGGCCCGCTACAAAGTGGGACAAGGAAAAATAAGGTTTTTTACATGGACCAGATCACGAGGAGAATGATTAGAATACTGGTAATTATTGTTTTACCACCTTACATTTAGCTCCACATCAAGTCGACTACATATTTGTAAACGGTTCACGTTCCTTCTGCAGGAGGAGCAACACTAGCTTGCAGCCGAAAGCCCTACTTATCCAATGAGGCCCAAGTGGGACACCCCTCTCAATCGTGCCTTGAACGAACTTAAGGGACTCCCGTTGGGCCAGCAGCCGCAATATGGACGTGTGCACGGCACCGGAGACGGTGCCACATGGAAGGTGTTTTGCAACAAGGGCCCAAAGGCCAAGAAGCAGAAAAAAGAAGTTTAGTCTGGCGGACATCGACGAGAAGGTGAAGCTTGTGTTCGACAAAAAAGCAGCCAAGGATGCAAAAAACAGCCGAGGAGAAAAATGAGTTGCTACAGCAGGCAGTTAATGCAGCTGTAACTACCTGCGGAAATTATTTCTCTACTAACTTGGTCCCGGCTATCATTAACTAGACGAAGGAAAATCCAGACAAGACGACACATGATTTCCCCATGCCCAGTTTCGTCGTGAGCAACTCCGTGAACAATACCACCGCACCATCACCTGCTCACGCAACCGTGCCTGCTCTCGCACTCGCACCCACACCCGCTCATAGCAGCACGTCCTCAGTCTCTGGCGCGCTAGGAGGGCCTTCGTCTTTGGCTGAGCTCGACTCCCTCATGGTAATTACATGTCACACCAACATACATATCTAGAATATTCCATTTTCGTTGTCTTTCGGATGTTTTACGCCGCACAGATGTGTTTGCAGGCCGATGAAACCCCGTGCACCGTACTCTACTTGATCAAAGGCCAGAAGGTGGACGTGGGAAAGGGGGTGATAACGAAGCCCTTGGAACTCACGTTCCCTAGCCAGCCGATCCCCGCCGGGCACTTCAGGGTTACCTTGTCGACTCTGAAATTGGGGCACGAGGATTTGCCTCCTCCAGTATGGCTGGGGGAGAGGACGACGAGACCCCTCTGCAGACTGGAAGCTGCAAGAGTTGGGTGCTGCTATGGGCGAAGAATCTTCTTCATCTAGAACCGGCCGAGAGCACACCAATAACCACACATCAACAAGCATGTATGGATACCACCACCCCGCCTATGCAATTACCAGCTCCTGCAATGCCGGGTGAGAGCGGCACACGGTGTGATGAAGGCGGTTCAATAGTGGCTGATCTAATCGGCCCCATAGAACAAACAATGGATGGTGAGATGGAGCAGACGGAGGACCCAATGGGTTTCCTCATTACAGGGGACCATGATAGTGACTTAGATATGATGATGAGTCAGCCATATGACGAATCGGGCTATCAGCATGCCGATGAGGATGTGGATGATTTTCCCGAGCAGGAACGTCCTAGTAGGGATTGCAAGAAGTCTCTCTTCATGAAATCCTCACAGGAGACGCCTGAAGATGCCATCTCAACATAGGCTCAACTAGCCGGGGGTCGTACAGTACTTAGCCCGGCAACACTGGGGCGGGGGTTAAGGAAGGGTCTGGAAGGTGTGCCCAAGAAAAAGAAGAGGAAGAGACCGTGGAAGATAGGCTCAGCTGCCTACAAACAAGCCAAAGCACATAGCAGCCAGACGGTGGATTTTGAAGAGCGTGCACACGTCAAAGGTGCGGCCATGTTCCATGTCACAGGCAAGCCGATGCTACCACCGAAACTGCTGGAGGCACTATCAGGGGATCTCAGGAGACTGCACGACCATGTGTTGTCGACTGAGAAAAAGCCTACTAGCCTCAAAGGATCCAGGATATCCGACATACGCGGCTCGTGTGCCTGAGGGGATGTGCTAAGTCGATACACGGCCCGCGGAGGTGTTCTTCTTGCGATTTGACCATATCTTCAAGATGTTTCTAACAAGGCGGCTCGATTCTACAATCGTCTGCCTTTCTGCACTATATATGAGCTCCGTCATGAAGGGAGGCGAAGTCTCGCAATCTGTGTGGCGGATCCGTACTACATGCACGAGTCCTTCTTGTGTCTCGGCGACTTTGAGCGTGAAACTGCTAGGGAGTACCTCCAAAACTTCATGGTACAGAGTAAGGACCATGAAATTGTCCTCCTGCCTTATCATCCAAAGTAAGTCAGTTCCGGACAACCCTTTCGTACATTTCAATCATTCCTTCTCGCTCATATGGAGTATAATTTGAGGTGTCTTTTTCCCCGCAGCAACGGGCGCGCCGTCCTTATCGTTCTTTACCCGCGAGTCTCCCACGCGGTGTATTTCAATCCTACCAGAAACTATGAGAAGAAGGACTACACCCACATAATGAATATTCTAGATTATGCTCCCCAAGGCTACAACATTAGGGGTGGCCACCTGCAGATCAGGAAACAAAGGAACAAGAAGTTGGGTTTCTCGCATAAAACTAACTTCTACTGCATCCATGTCCCAAAACCAAGCAAGAAAGATGGATTCTACCTCCTCCATCTCCTGATTGAGTTTAGCACGGATCACCAAAAGCTTCGCATGACAAGCAGAAACGATGATCATATCCGCAAGTGGATAGAATCTCATGGAGAAGCGGATTATAAACTTAGAGATGACTTCTTTCACATCCAAAGAGACATTGCGATGATCATCATGAAAGAAGTCATCGATGAGAAGGTGATGTTCCACCACGGCCTTATATTGCGAGCTGACGTCTGAACTCGCATAGGCATGCAACGTCATGATCTCACGTCGTTCAAGAAGCTAGGGTCCATCCTTGATGATATGGAAGGATGGAACTTCTAGTGATTTACGATGCCGATGATGATACCTTGTATACTTTCTGTAGCGATGAAACTTTGTGATGTCCATGGTCCCTGTCGAACTTGTGTAATGCTACTTTGTTAGTTTGGGTACAATGACCTGCGTACCTCTACTTAATTAGTTTGCATACTATATGTTGCATCTAGTTGCTAACCCTTTATTTTTCATGTTGCTCTATTATATTTTTTTGCATATGATCGTACTTTTTCTTGATGAAGATGCATCTCTAACAGGTACCTAGATTCTTGATGGCGAAGAAGCAGTGCTATGTCGTGTACAAAGGGAAGGTTTCGAGAGTGTACGACGAGTGGCCAGAGTGCCAGGTGCAAGTGGATGGGTTCTCGTGCACCAGCCATAAAGGCTTCAAAAGAAGACAAGAAGCAGAAGCTAGTTACTTGAGGTTCACGCTAGCGTGAGAGAGGACTCGTAACCACTGCCTCATGTATTGCATAGTTCTGCTCTCACTCATAGTGATAGCTCTTCTCGCGTATATCATTTGTTTAGATGGATGACGATGTAGTTGCAAGTATTCGAGACTTGTATCGCACTTTTGAGATGATGACGAGAGACCACTTTGTGTTTGGATGATGATTATGATGATGACATGATTTGATGAGACTATTTGTATGTGTATGCTATGATTACATTTGTCGTCTCGCAACCATTTGTATGTGTATGATGATGACATTTGTATGTGCTAAAGATTCTTGTATAAAACATGTTCAAATACAAAACAAATATGCAGAAAAAATCAGAAACTAATAAAATTAGCAGTAGCGAGGGGAGTAAAGTTAGCAGCAGCGTGCCATTAGCAGTAGCGGCGCTTAATACAGAGCGCTAGAGCTATTAGCAGTAGTGCGCTATTCTACAGCTCGCTGCTGCTACGCTTGTATAGCAGTAGCGCGGGCCAACACACGCTGCTGCTACAGGTTAGCTGGAGCGCCGAATCAGTAGAGCAGGTTCCCGTGCTACTGCTATGCCTAAAACCCATGCTACTGCTAGGCTTTTCCCTAGTAGTGTAACATTCAAGGAGAACCAAGCAACTAAGCGTGGGGATGGCCCGGAAGGCATCTCCTCTTTCTTCTAACGACCATCGTTAATTTTACTTGGAGCTATATGTTTTCGTCACATATCATGAGTTTTGCTTGGAGTGTCTTGTATTATATGAGTTGATTGTTTTGATTTTTAGTTTCTCACAATCACCTTTCTAGAAAAACATATTTGAGAGAGCCATAATGATGTCATGATTTGTTAGAATTGCTCTATGTGCTTCACTTAAATTTTTTTAAGCTATGGAATTGCTCTAGTGCTTCACTTATACATTTTTGAGCATGGTGGTGCTTTAATTTTTGAAGAAATGACCTCATGCTTCACTTATATTATTTTGATATGTAGTTGAATTTTGAAGAAATATCCTCTCATGCTTCACTTATATTATTTTGAGAGATGAAAATTTTAAAGAAATATTTATGCTCTTGTTCTTCACTTAAATTTGTTTGAGACCTTATTACAAGCAATGGTAATGTATGAAACTAGTCCCAAAGTGATAGATATTCAAGAGGGATAATAATAACTATCATGAAGATCATTGGATATTAAAACTTAATTCCTTGCAATAGTTTTGTGATATGGATATATTAATATGTGAGCCATGTTGGTGAGTAATTATGCTTTAGTAAGAATATTGGTGTTAAGATTTGTGATTCCCTATGCAAGCATGAAAATAAATAGTTATGCAATGAAGCTACATCCTACTTGTGGTGCATTATTTGGTGTTAGTTATGTTTAATCCTCGTATGATCATTTTCATTTCTTGGTTGGTTGCTTCTTAATCTATTTGCTAGCCTTCCCTTGTACTAAGTGGGAATATTGTTTGTGCATCTAAACTCCATAAACCAAGTTGTGCCAAATGAGTCCACCATATTTACCTAATATTAAAGGGAGGAGGCTTTCATAGTTCTTCATAGGTCATCCTTTTATATCCGTTGATTCTGTGTTAATCATAAATATTGACGGACAAGATTTAGAAATAGGTCTATGTTACTTCCTATCTAAAAAACATCCTGATCCATGCCCTAGTTGGAATAGATTTGTAATCTTTCCTTACTCCAACCCTCCCACGTTCAGCTCGATTGATCCTCAAAAATAAAATATACATTCAAATAGATTTGAGAGATTGAGCGACGACCGTTTGGTTTCCTATATAGCAAATATGATTCGTTCGTCTTACCATCAATCAATCAAAAATACATACACGCTTGGCCTTTCTCCATACGTTCATCTTCCCGCATCAATTTTCGTCTGTTGATAGCTGGAGTCAAATTCCAGATCCCTCGCTGCCTACTCCTCCCATAAGTATCGGCTCAGGACAGAGGAGAGGAGGCTAACACGGAGCTCAACCTGGAAGCAAAAGAGCCCAATGTCTTCGTGTATAACAGGGAAGTATACTACATGAGTTTGATGCTCTGTCTCCACCTCGACAGCAGCTGGACCTCCGTCGGGACGTGCCGGTGACCCTGTCCCCCATGAACGTCGTGGGTCGAATTCGTTTGCGATATGAGACCGAGTTGGCATTGATCGATCCACCCACATATACATGACGGACTCTTCGGAGAGCCTGTTGCCGTGCACGAGGAAGAAGATGGGAGGCAGAGCTGGGGTAGGGAATGGCTCAAGTCCGACGGGGTAGAGAGCATCTCCAACAGCCGCACAAAAATTTGGTGTCCAATAAAAGTTATAGCGCACCACTTTAGCATTTTTAGTGCGTCGGGACCAACATCGCTTTTGCAGACGCCCAAAAACGCGCGCACAAAAAGCACACAGTGCAAATTGTGAAGCGCGCGCAATCCGGAGCTCAAAATATGCTACGCGCGATAGCATTTTTCAGTGCGCGCCCAAAAATTTTTAACGCTACAGCATCTGTTGGAGCTGTGCGGCGCCCAAAAAACAAAATTTTAGTGCGCGGAGTTTTTTTTGGACGCCTGTTGGAGATGCTCTCAGATCCTTAATGGTGGCGTGCGAAGGTCCTCAGGTGAAGCAACACCAGAGCAGGGGTTGTGGTGCACGGAGGACAGCAATCGGCGGCCTGCAGATGCGCGCTACATAGGCGTGCGTGCCCAATTAATCGGTCGTGCAGCTTCCGCCCATCGGCTGGCCTCAATCATACGGATTTTTTTGGCAACGCAATCTGTGGGCTGTGACAGCTGGCGATGATGGAGACCGACAGGCCGGAGTTCAAGCAGTTCATGCATCGATGAACACCCATCAATGGCGATGCTGGGCTTGCCCTTGATCCCCACAACCCCCACCTGCACCTCAGCTTCAGGGTAGTCACCGACAGCGTACGCGGCGCAGAGTTCCTCCTCACCTCTTTATGGTTGCGATGGAGTACATATACAACACACCAGCAGTAGAAGAGTACGTGTGTGCGTCAATTCGTGAATATGGGCTCACGCATGCAACATGCGTCAAGATGAATCTAACGCCTAATGCAAGGTGCAAGGCAGCAGGGGCGAGGGGCATCGCCAGTACTATGTACGTGTTGAAAAGAAAAAATCATTTGAGCTGGGGGAGCCGCGGCCCTGCGTGACGCTTTAAGTAGCTCCGCCATTGATCAGAGGTACATATCTGTAAATGCTGTATTTTCAGTTTCAAATACTATAGGCTCAGTACGTAACTACGAATACATAGCATTTTTTTGCTGATTTATTTGGATTGCAGAGTGGAAAAACACGCTTTTATGTCATATATGGCAGATATGATCGTGCACTCCAAGTAGCAAAAGAGTGCCCAGACTGAACTTTGAGGCAGATTTCATTGGTACTGTATTTATGCACACCTCACAGTTTCTTTATCAGACAAACACTAGTAGAAAACAGAGCTTTGGTTGGGGCCTGGCCAGTCAATTAGTCTCGGTTCAGTCACGAACCGGGGCCTATGGGGGCACACTTTTATTATGACGCGCGTCCTAGTTTATCTAGTCGACGAGATTGTCATTTCGGGGCCCGTATTTCTACACAATATGTTCCCCTTTGAGAGGTTCATGGGAGTCTTAAAGAAATATGCCCGTAACCGTGCTAGGCCAAAAGGAAGCATCTCCATGGGCCATTAAACAGAGAATGTCATTGGGCTTTGTGTTGACTTTATTCCTAGCCTTAAGAAGATAGGTCTTCCTAAATCGCAGCATGAGGGGAGAATGACTGGAAAATGCACGCTTGGAGGGGACTCAATAATATGCAGGGACGGGCATTCTTGGTCTCAAGCACACTACACAGTCATACAGAATTCTACCTTGGTGACCTCGTATGTCGATGAACACAAGAACATTCTGCGCTCTAAACACCCGGAGCAGTGTGATGACTGAATTACATGTGAACACTTCAGGACTTTCAGCAGGTGGTTGGAAACACGTCTCAGAGGTGACAACACTGTTTATGATGAGTTGTACTCGTTCTCCAGGGGACCGTCTTCAACTGTATTGACTTAAAAAAGATACGAGATAAATGCGAATACATTTTACACGATCGCACAAAATTAAAAGAGCACCAACCAAAACAGCGGTGTCCGCTTTGATGCAGCAACCGAGAGGGGAAAGAACACATATTATGGTTACACTAGCACATATGCCCGTGCGTTGCAACGGGAGATAAAATAGTATGCATTTAAATTCAGTGATAATTATATGTGCAAGCAAAATCTTATGTGCACACGAAAAAAGAACATTTAGCTTCTCGGTTTCCCCGCGTGTGAAAGAATCAATCCGCTATTTTTCCATTCATTAATTAAGGGCATTTAAGAGTTTTGTTACGTCATCATACGTCAGATAAGACCCATTAAGGTATGAAGTTTCTAAATATTATAGGAGACATGAACAATTTTTTAAATCCGAAACAGTTTTTTTTAATTATGTACATTTTAAAAAAATCCGAAAAAATTATGAAAGGGAACATCTTTTTAAATTCACAAACAATTTATGAAAATACCAATTTTTTATAATAATATTAACATTATTTGACTTTGTGAACACTTATTAAAAACCGGAACATTTTTAAGATTTTAAAAACAGGAACACTTTGTGAAAAATCATAAGATTTTTAGAAAATGTGTATCTTTTATACAAAGCGTTATTTTTAATTGTGCAAATTACACTAAAAAGGAATATATTCTGAATTTGGAGCATTTTTAAAATACCATTTTCATTTAATAAATCTCAAACAATTGTTAAAAACAACAATAGTTTTTCAAAAAAGGGGGAAGTTTGCAGGTTCCGAATATTTTTTGAAATAGCAACAAATTTTGGATTCTTAACATTTTGAAAAAATTGTGTTTCTTAAGTCTAATTTTTTTGTGAATTTTTAACTTAAGAAATACTATATTCTAAAAGAAAAATAAACTTGGAAGGGAAGAAAGAGATACGGAAAGGAGAATAAAAATAGAAGTAAAACACAGAAAAAAATGGGCCAGCCACTATTGGTTGTCCTATGCGAAACTCCGACAAAAAAACATGAACATTATTTGAATTTGTGAACATTTTTTAAAATGGGAACATGTGTTTCATAAGATTTTTATAAATGTGTATCTTTTATACACGAACATCATTTTTGTTGTGAAAATTCAACTAAAGAAATAATTTTTTAAAATTGATGCATTTTTTGAAATGCCATTTACTTTTTAGACATCTCGAACAATTTTGATTTTTTTTTGCAAAAATGGGAAAAAATTTGCATGTTCCGAATATTTTACAAAATAGCAACAAAATTGCAATTCTAAACATTTTCAAAAAATTGTTTTTTAATTTGAACTTTTTTGAGAATTTTTTTTATTTACAAAATAAATGATAAATAAAAATAAAATTGGAAGGGAAAATGAGATAGGTCAATAATAATAATAATATAAATAAAACACAGAAAGAAAGGAAAATGGACCAGCCCAATATTGGTTGTCGTGTGCGAAACTCGACTATTTGTCGCTTGTGCGGGAAATAGTGTTTTGCCAGCTGCAGGGGCAGACAAATAAGTGGGCTGGTTCGCTGGGCCAGTGCGCGTGGACCACGTACGAAAATTCTTTTTTAGCAAA
The DNA here is from genome assembly GCF_002162155.2 of Triticum dicoccoides. Classification (NCBI taxonomy): domain Eukaryota; kingdom Viridiplantae; phylum Streptophyta; class Magnoliopsida; order Poales; family Poaceae; genus Triticum; species Triticum dicoccoides. The sequence continues at coordinate 21,202,202 of NC_041390.1, forward strand.
CAAAGACATAAAAATTTAGTACCACCTCGGATAGCAAAAAAAGTTCTTTTCGATGGTGAACGGATGAAAAAATTGGCGAAACACACCTTACTTTATTAGTAGGTATAGATAGTGGACATATGGGAACTTGACTACGGACATGATTTTAAGGTCCCTTTGTTTAAGTGCCAATGGGTCAATCTGTCAGGAGGCGGGGTACAGGTACATCGACAGTACAGAATGACAACAATGGATCTGAACAATCTTGGGTACATTGATGAACCGTTCGTCCTAGCCAATGATGTGGCACAAGTTATCTATGTGAAGAACATGTCCACCAAACCGAGAAAAAGAAAAGATAAGGAAGCGAATACATCATACGATGAGCCAAAGCGCCACATAGTTCTTTCAGGAAAAAAGGACATCGTGGGAGTGGATGGCAAGACAGACATGTCCGAAGATTATGAAAAGTTTCATGAAATTCCTCCCTTCAAAGTCAAGGCTGACCCAAGCGTCCTGATAAACGATGAAGATTATCCAGCGCAATAAGCAAATGACACAATCGAAGAAAAAGTGAAGACTTTTTCTCCATAATTGTTATGATGATATCATGTCAACAATCAACATTTTTCTAATTCATTTGAAATGCCTGTTGTAACAGACGAGTTTCCGTATGAAACCCTGATATCTCGAAACAGATAGTCCGTTTTGTTGAAATGCTTTGAATGTTTTGTTGAAATGCTTTGAATGTTGCATTTTATAAACCTCTAGTATTATTGAAACTAAAATTATATAGAATTTATGCAACTAAAATTATCACTGTATTTTCAGTTCAAAAAATTAAAAGCAAAAAAGAATTTTATTAAAATAAATACAAAAGGCAAAAATAAAATAAAATAAATAAGTATAAACAAAATAAAATAAAATAAAATAAACTTTTATGAAATAAATAAGTAGAAACAAGATAAAATAAATAAGTAGAAACAAAATAAAATAAACTTTTATGAAATAAATAAGTAGAAAGAAAATAAGACAAAGTAAAATAAAATAAAATAAACTATAACAAAATAACATAAGTAAACCTTAATGAAATATATAAAAATATCAACAGTAAGTATTTTGTTGTAAGTATAAACAAAATAGAAAAATAAAGCAACAAAGAAAACAAAAAAACTAAAAAAATGCCACCTACTGGGCAACCACAGCCTGAATACGACTAGAAACCCATCCATGGGCCAGAATTCAGGCCCGCAGAAGGCCCAGCAGGCATACAGGTGTAGCAGTGCGAGATTCGGCCCAGAGGCCTGCAGTTCAGAGGAGTTCAATGGAGAGGGCGGGGCAGGGCTTATAAACAGGTCCTGCCACTCCTCGGCTAGCGAGGTGGGACTAAACATCCCACCGCATCGCGGCTTTGGCAGGCGCAGGACATTGGTCCAATGCACACCTTTGGTCCCGGTTCGGGGCACCAACCGGAACTAATTCCCCTCCTTTAGTCCCGGTTGGTGCCTCCTCTGCTTCACGCCCTTTGGTCTGCTGAAAAGAGACCTTTGGTCCCGGTTGGTGGCACCAACCGGGACCAAAGGTGGCATTGGTCCTGGTTGGTGCCAAGAACCGGGACCAATGCTCTTTCTATATAAGCCACACTTATGAAATTTTTTGATTCAGTTCTTCCCACTGCCCCCGACACCGTCGCCGCACGCTCCCATGCCTCGCCGCCGCCCCCTCCTCGTCGCTGTCGCCGCGCCCTGCACTGACGCCATCGTCGCGCCGGCTGTGAGCGCCGCCCCGATCCCCTCCCCCTTCCTGTACTGGCCGCTGCCGCTGCCGCTGCGCCCCTATGATGTTTTTTCCAGATTATATGTATATGTGTGATTATATGTACGTGTGTATATATGATTATATGTCCTGTTTTTTAGATTTTTTATTTAGGTTGTTAGTAGATATCGATTTTAGGTTAGTGTAGAGGAAAAAGTAAAATAATAAAAAGGAAGAGAAGAGGAAGAAGGAAGAAGGAAGAAGGAAGAAGAAGAAGAAAAAGGAGAGAAAAAAGGAAAATAAGAAGAGGAAGAAGGAGAAGAAGAAGGAGAAGAATAGGAGAGGAAGAAGAGGAGAAATAAATAAGAAGAGGAAAAAAGAAGAAGAAAGGAATAGTGGAGAAGTTCTTCTCCTCTATTCCTTTCTTCTTCTCCTCTTTTTTTTCTTCTTTTTTTCTTCGATCTCCTCTATTCCTTTCTTCTTCTCCTCTTTTTTATTCTTCTTCTTCCTCTTCGAATTTTTTATCGGGTATGTCGTTGTTGATATACCCCTCCCCGATAACTTCGACATGAGGGGGGGTCGATAAATAATAGAACTAGTTAAACTAGTTTATTTGTAGTAGGTACTACTTTATTTTATTTATAGTAAGTGCTTAGTAGTTCAACTAGTTGATTTAATAAAACTACTTTATTTTACTATAGAAGTAGTTTATTTTTAGTAAGTACTACTTTATTTTATTTATAGTAAGTGCTTAGTAGTTGAACTAGTTGATTTATTAAAACCATTTTATTTTACTATAGAAGTAGTTTATTTTTAGTAAGTACTACTTTATTTTATTTATAGTAAAGTGCTTAGTAGTTGAACTAGTTGATTTAATAAGACTAATTTATTTTACTATATATAGAAGTAGTTTATCTTTAGTAAGTACTACTTCATTTTATTTATAGTAAGTGCTTAGCAGTTGAACTACTTGATTTAATAAAACTACTTTATTTTACTATAGAAGTAGTTTATTTTTGGCAAGAAAATTAATATAACTAGTTTATTTTTTAGTTGAAGCAATTATTCCTGCATCGACATCGACGATGCCTATCCCACATCCTCGTCGTCAACTCGACGGAGGAGGCCTGCTTGATCAGAGGGGGCATGTTCGGGACTGGGCTCCGCCGGGCTAGTATTGGGAGGTGCTACCTTCCGGGGGGCGTAGGTTGGTGAGGAGCCATCCCGCCGTTGACTCGAACCTTGTTTGGTGGCGGTCGGGTTGGCCAGTGATGGTGCCGAGGCTTCCGGACACCGCGGATGTGCTACGTCACCGTGTCAGCGAGGAGGACGAGCCTGTCCGTCGCTACATGGTTACGTTGGAGGGCAGGTTCGACAATACCTGGCAGGTTCTTCAGGGATCTCACTGGAGCTATGATCCTGTGATGGTTCATTCTCTTTGGGTGTCCACCGCCCGCGTCGATACCCGTCGGGCGCTACGGTTCTAGCTGTATTAGCGATGCTATATGTATGATAGTATTCAAGGTGTATTAGTGATAATATTCGATGATGTATGGACACAAGAGATGAAGTAGTTTTGCTTATAATTGAATGCATGCTAATTTGAATACTACTTTATTTTACAATTTGGTTTTACTTATTGAATGCTCAAATTAAAAAGGTACTCCTACTTTGAAAGCTAAAATTGCAGAGCACTATGCAAGGCTATGCATTTGATTAGTTGATAGCTTATAGGGTTTTTGTTTTTGCAGAAATCTAGGAGCCTCTCAATCATCCCTGCCGTCGTCCCCATCACCGACCCCCTCCGACCTCGAGGTGAGACCAGCCGAATCTCCATGTCTATATGAGTCCTATAAGATATTTGTAAATGTTTTTGCTCATATATTCAACCATTGAAATGTAATGGCCATCAAGTTTGAATTCTCATATGATGTAGCTAAAAACATGTATATTTCCGTCCCGACAAATTTCAGGCGCTCGATATGTCCTTTTTTAGAAAGATAATTAAATGATTTTTTGGGTTGACTTTAAGTCTGTCGAGTCTCCACCATATATGAGAGGACGAAGAATCCCGACTGTTGCCGTGGGGGTAGCTTCTCCTTCGTTCCCATGTGCTAGACAATTTGGTGTAATGCACTCGGGAACGAAAGGAGGAGCTACCATCACCGACGGTCGGAATGTCAGAGTGGAATCAGTGAGGGAGAGTCTCCACCATATATATATGAGAGGACAAAGAATCCCGACTGTTGTCGTGGGGGTAGCTTCTCCTTCATTCCCGTGTGCTAGACAACTCGGTGTAATGCACTCGCGGATGAAAGGAGGAGCTATACCATGCATCACCGACGGTCGAATATGTACACCACGTGAGCTGACAGTTTTCAAGAACAGACTCGACAGACCGATAGTCAGCCCGTGATGAATAATAATGATCTAATTTAGGTTTTTTTGTACATACATTTAATTGTAAGTTTAATATTTGAATTATGAACATAGGAAATGTCATACTCGGACGACGAAAGTCCCCCGGTGGAGTGCGATTGGTGCCACGACGACCGAGGTCAGTGCGACAGGCCTCACCTGGACGAAGCTCGGCGCTTCAGCATTAAGCTAGAGGAGACCTTCTATGTTGAAACGGTACGCAACGACGACAAGTGTTTTCTTTTCCGTAATTAAGCACGACTTCAACTATTTCAACGTGTAATTTTCATCTTTTACAATTCGACTAGCTTATCCCATGCCATGCAAGACGCTATGTCTTGGAGAGGATGGGTTTTGAAGACCATGAAAGTTTCGAAACAAAGAAAATTCACCTACGAACCCATCATGGTGTGGATTTTGAAGTAAAGTTGTACAATTCTGAGAGCATAACCCATTTTGGTTGCAAAAAATGGGAAGCACTTTGCAAGATGTATGGTTTTCATGAGGATATGTTTGTCACCATGGATCTTGGTGATCCTGAAATGAAGCAAGACAATATGGACATTTGGGTCCTTGTTGATATTGTTGGAAATATGCCCTAGAGGCAATAATAAAAGTATTATTATTATATTTCCTTGTTCATGATAATTGTCTTTTATTCATGCTATAAATGTATTATCCGGAAATCGTAATACACGTGTGAATACATAGACCACAATATGTCCCTAGTGAGCCTCTAGTTGACTAGCTCGTTGTGATCAACAGATAGTCATGGTTTCCTGGCTATGGACACTGGATGTCGTTGATAACGGGATCACATCATTAGGAGAATGATGTGATGGACAAGACCCAATCCTAAGACTAGCACAAAAGATCGTGTAGTTCATTTGCTAGAGCTTTGCCAATGTCAAGTATCTCTTCCTTCGACCATGAGAGCGTGTAACTCCTGGATACCGTAGGAGTGCTTTGGGTGTATCAAACGTCACAACGTAACTGGGTGACTATAAAGGTGCACTACAGGTATCTCCGAAAGTATCTATTGTTTTATGCGGATCGAGACTGGGATTTGTCACTCCGTGTAAACGGAGAGGTATCTCTGGGCCCACTCGGTAGGACATCATCATATGCGCAATGTGACCAAGGAGTTGATCACGGGATGATGTGTTATGGAACGAGTAAAGTGACTTGCCGGTAACGAGATTGAACAAGGTATTGGATACCGACGATCGAATCTCGGGCAAGTAACATACCGATAGACAAAGGGAATTGAATACGGGATTGATTAAGTCCTTGACATCGTGGTTCATCCGATGAGATCATCGTGGAACATGTGGGAGCCATCATGGGTATCCAGATCCCGCTGTTGGTTATTGACCGGAGAACGTCTCGGTCATGTCTACATGTCTCCCGAACCCGTAGGGTCTACACACTTAAGGTTCGATGACGCTAGGGTTATAAAGGAAGTTTGTATGTGGTTACCGAATGTTGTTCGGAGTCTCGGATGAGATCCTGGACGTCACGAGGAGTTCCGAAATGGTCCGGAGGTAAAGATTTATATATGGGAAGTCCTATTTTGGCCACCGGAAAATGTTCGGGATTTTTCGGTATTGTACCGGGAAGGTTCTAGAAGGTTCCAGAGTGGGGCCCACCTGCATGGGGGGACCCACATGGACGTGGGTAGTGGGGGCAAGGCCCCACACCCCTGGTCAAGGCGCACCAAGATCCCCCCTTAGAAGGAATAAGATCATATCCCGAAGGGATAAGATCAAGATCCCTAAAAAGGGGGGATAACAATCGGTGGGGAAGGAAATAATGAGATTTCTTTCCTCCCACCTTGGCCAACGCCCCAATGGACTTGGAGGGCAAAAAACCAGCCCCTCCACCCCTATATATAGTGGGGAGGCGCATGGGAGCTATACACGAAGTTCTGGCACAACCCTACCTCTCTTCCTACTCCTCCTCTCCCATGGTGCTTGGCGAAGCCCTGCTGGATTGCCACGCTCCTCCACCACCACCACGCTGTTGTGCTGCTGTTGGATGGAGTCTTCCTCAACCTCTCCCTCTCTCCTTGCTGGATCAAGGCGTGGGAGACGTCACCGGGCTGTACGTGTGTTGAACGCGGAGGTGCCGTCCGTTCGGCACTAGGATCATCGGTGATTTGAATCACAACGAGTACGACTCCATCAACCCCGTTCACTTGAACGCTTCCGCTTAGCGATCTACAAGGGTATGTAGATGCACTCTCTTTCTACTCGTTGCTGGTCTCTCCATAGATAGATCTTGGTGACACGTAGGAAAATTTTGAATTTCTGCTACGTTCCCCAACAGTGGTATCAGAGCTAGGTCTATTGCGTAGATTCTTTGCACGAGTAGAACACAAAGTAGTTGTGGGCGTTGATGTTGTTCAATATGCTTACCGTTACTAGTCCAATCTTGTTTCAACGGTATTGTGGAATGAAGCGGCCCGGACCGACCTTACACGTACTCTTACGTGAGACAGGTTCCACCGATTGACATGCACTTGGTGCATAAGGTGGCTAGCGGGTGCTAGTCTCTCCCACTTTAGTCGGAACGGATTCGATGAAAAGGGTCCTTATGAAGGGTAAATAGCAATTGGCATATCACGTTGTGGTCTTGCGTAGGTAAGAAACGTTCTTGCTAGAAACCCATAGCAGCCACGTAAAACATGCAACAACAATTAGAGGACGTCTAACTTGTTTTTGCAGGGTATGCTATGTGATGTGATATGGCCAAGAAGAATGTGATGAATGATATGTGATGTATGAGATTGATCATGTTCTTGTAATAGGATTCACGACTTGCATGTCGATGAGTATGACAACCGGCAGGAGCCATAGGAGTTGTCTTTATTTATTGTATGACCTGCGTGTCATTGAAGAACGCCATGTAAACTACTTTACTTTATTGCTAAACGCGTTAGTCATAGAAGTAGAAGTAGTCGTTGGCGTGACAACTTCATGAAGACACGATGATGGAGATCATGATGATGGAGATCATGGTGTCGTGCCGGTGACGATGATGATCATGGAGCCCCGAAGATGAAGATCAAAAGGAGCAAATGATATTGGCCATATCATGTCACTATTTGATTGCATGTGATGTTTATCATGTTTATGCATCTTGTTTGCTTAGGACGACGGTAGTAAATAAGATGATCCCTTACAAAATTTCAAGAAGTGTTCTCCCCTAACTGTGCACCGTTGCTACAGTTCGTCGCTTCTAAGCACCACGTGATGATCGGGTGTGATGGATTCTTACGTTCACATACAACGGGTGTAAGACAGTTTTACACAGCGAAAACACTTAGGGTTAACTTGACGAGCCTAGCATGTGCAGACATGGCCTCGGAACACGGAGACCGAAAGGTCGAGCATGAGTCGTATGGTAGATACGATCAACATGAAGATGTTCACCGATGATGACTAGTCCGTCTCACGTGATGATCGGACACGGCCTAGTTGACTCGGATCATGTGATCACTTAGATGACCAGAGGGATGTCTATCTAAGTGGGAGTTCATAAGATGAACTTAATTATCCTGAACATAGTCAAAAGACCTTTTGCAAATTATGTCGTAAGCTCGCGCTTTAGTTCCACTGTTTAGATATGTTCCTAGAGAAAATATAGTTGAAAGTTGATAGTAGCGATTATGCGATTAGTAGAAAGCTTATGTCCTTAATGCACCGCTCAGTGTGCTGAACCCCAACGTCGTTTGTCGATGTTGCGAACATCGGACATACACGTTTTGATAACTACGTGATAGTTCAATTAAATGGTTTAAGTAGAGGCACCAAAGACGTTTTTGAAACGTCGCGGAACATATGAGATGTTTCGAGGGCTGAAATTGGGATTTCAGGCTCGTGCCCACGTCAAGAGGTATAAGACCTCCGACGATTTTCTTAGCCTACAAACTAAGGGAGAAAAGCTAAATCGTTGAGCTTGTGCTCAGATTGTCTGAGCACAACAATCACTTGAATCGAGTGGGAGTTGATCCTCCAGATGAGATAGTGATGTTTCCCCAAAGTCATTGCCACCAAGCTGCTAGAGCTTCGTGATTAACTATAACATATCAGGGATAGATATGATGATCCTTGAAATATTCATGATGTTTGACACCGCGAAAGTAGAAATCAAGAAGGAGCATCAATTGTTGATGGTTGGTGAAACCACTAGTTTCAAGAAGGGCAAGGGAACAAAGGGATATTTCATGAAACGGCAATTCAGCTGCTGCTCTAGTGAAGAAACCCAAGGTTGAACCCAAACCCGAGACTAAGTGCTTCTGTAATAAGGGGAACAACCACTGGAGCAGCATTACCCTAGATACTTGGTAGATGAGAAGGCTGGCAAGGTCGATAGAAGTATATTGGATATACATTATGTTAATGTGTACTTTACTAGTACTCCTAGTAGCACCAGGGTATTGGATACCGGTTCGGTTGCTAAGTGTTAGTAACTCGAAATAAAAGCTACGGAATAAACGGAGACTAGCTAAAGGTGAGCTGACGATATATGTTGGAAGTGTTTCCAAGGTTGATATGATCAAGCATCGCACGCTCCCTCTACCACCGAGATTGGTGTTTGCGTTGAGCATAGACATGATTGGATTATGTCTATCGCAATATGGTTATTCATTTAAGGAGAATAATGGTTACTCTATTTTTGAATAATACCTTCAATGGTCTTGCACCTAAAGGAATGGTTTATTGAATCTCGGTCGTAGTGATGCACATTTTCATACCAAAAGATATAAGATAGTAATGATAGTACCACTTACTTGTGGCACTGCCATGTAAGTCATAATGGTATAAAACGCATGAAGAAGCTCCATGTTGATGGATCTTTGGACTCACTCGTTTTTGAAAAGTTTGAGACATGCGAACCATGTCTATTGGTGTATATGCATGAAGAAACTCCATGCAAATGGATCGTTCGGACTCACTTGATTTTGAATCACTTGAGATATGCAAATCATACCACATGGGCAAGATGACTGAAAAGCCTCATTTTCAGTAAGATGGAACAAGATAGCAACTTGTTGGAAGTAACACATTTTGATGTGTGCAGTCGAATGAGTGCTGAGGCATGCAGTGAATATCATTATGTTCTTACTTCACAGATGATTCGAGTAAATGTTGAGTATATTTACTTGATGAAACACAAGTCTGAATTATTGAATGGTTCAAGTAATTTCAGAGTGAAGTAGCAGATCATTGTGACAAGAGGATAAAATGTCTATGATATGATCATAGAGATGAATATCTGAGTTATGAGTTTTGGCGCACAATTAAGACATTGTGGAAATTGTTTCGCAATTAATACCGCCTGGAACACCATAATGTGATGGTGTGTCCGAACATCATAGTTGCACCCTATTGGATATGGTGCCTACCATGATGTCTCTTATCGAATTACCACTATCGTTCATGGGTTAGGCATTAGAGACAACCACATTCACTTTAAATAGGGCACCACGTAATTCTGATGAGATGACACCGTATGAATTATGGTTTAGAGAAACCTAAGTTGTCGTTTCTTAAAAGTTTGGGGCTGCGACGCTTATATGAAAAAGTTTCAGGTTGATAAGCTCGAACCCAAAGCGGATAAAATGCATCTTCATAGGAAACCCAAAACAGTTGGGTATACCTCCTAATTCAGATCCGAAAGCAATATGGATTGTTTCTAGAATCGGGTCCTTTCTCGAGGAAAAGTTTCTCTCGAAAGAATTGAGTGGGAGGATGGTGGAGACTTGATGAGGTTATTGAACCGTCTCTTCAACTAGTGTGTGACAGGGCACAGGGAGTTGTTCCTGTGGCACCTACACCAATTGAAGTGGAAGCTTATGATATTGATCATGAAACTTCGGATCTAGTCACTCCCAAACCTCGTAGGATGACAAGGATGCGTACTACTTCAGAGTGGTACGTAATCCTGTCTTGAAGGTCATGTTGCTAGACAACAATGAACCTACGAGCTATGGAGAAGCGATGGTGGGCCCGGATTCCGATAAATGGCTTGAGGCCATAAAATCCGAGAGAGGATCCATGTATGAAAACAAAGTGTAGACTTTGGCAGAACGGCTCGATGGTCGTAAGGCTAATGAGTACAGATGGATTTCAAAAGGAAGACGGACAATGATGGTAAATGTCACCATTAAGAAAGCTCGACTTGTCGTTAAGATGTTTTCCGACAAGTTCAAGGAGTTGACTACGATGAGATTTTCTCACTCGTAGCGATGCTAAGAGTCTGTTGGAATTATATTAGCGATTACTGCATTATTTATGAAATCTTGCAGATAGGATGTCAAAACATTGTTTCGTCGACGATTTTAATGAGGAAAGGTTGTATGTGATACAACCAGAAGGTTTTGTCAATCCCGAAAGATGCTAATAAGTATGCAAAGCTCCAGCAATCCTTCTAAGGACTGGAGTGAGCATCTCGGAGTTGGAATGTATGCTTTGATGATGATCAAAAATTTTGGGTTTGTACAAAGTTTATGAGAAACTTGTATTTCCAAAGAAGTGAGTGGGAGCACTATAGAATTTCTGATGAGTATATGTTGTTGACATATTGTTGATCAGAAATGACGTAGAATTTCTGGAAAGCATATAGGGTTATTTTGAAAGTGTTTTTCAATGGAAAGCCTGGATTAAGCTACTTGAACATTGAGCATCAAGATCTATAAGGATAGATCAAAATGCTTAATAATACTTTCAAATGAGCACATACCTTGACATGATCTTGATGGTGTTCAAGATGGACCAGTCAAAGAAAGAGTTCTTGCCTGAGTTGTAAGGTATGAAGTTAAGACTTAAAGCTCGACCACGGCAGAATAGAGAGAAAGGACGAAGGTCGTCCCCTATGCTTAAGACGTAGGCTCTTCAGTATGCTATGCTGTGTACCGCACCTGAAGTGTGCCTTGCCATGAGTCAGTCAAGGGGTACAAGAGTGATCCAAGAATGGCTCACAGGACAGCGGTCAAAGTTATCCTTAGTAACTAGTGGACTAAGGAATTTTCTCGATTATGGAGGTGGTAAAAGAGTTCGTCGTAAAGGTTACGACGATGCAAGCTTGACACCTATCCGGATAGCTCTGAGTAGAGAGACCGGATACATATAATGGAGCAATAATTTAGAATAGCTCCAAGTAGAACAGTTGTTTGGAATAGCTCCAAATAGAGCGTGGTAGCTGCATCTAGGAGATGACATAGAGATTTTTAAAGCACACACGGATCTGAAAGGTTCAGACCCGTTGACTAAAACCTCTCTAACAAGCAACATGATCAAACATAAAACTCATTGAGTGTTAATCACATAGTGATGTGAACTAGACTACTGACTCTAATAAACTCTTGGGTATTAGTCACATGGCGATGTGACCTGTGAGTGTTAATCACATGGCGATGTGAACTAGATTATTGACTCTAGTGCAAGTGGGAGACTGTTGGAAATATGCCCTAGAGGCAATAATAAAAGTACTATTATTATATTTCCGTGTTCATGATAATTGTCTTTTATTCATGCTATAACTGTATTATCCGGAAATCGTAATACACGTGTGAATACATAGACCACAATATGTCCCTAGTGAGCCTCTAGTTGACTAGCTCATTGTGATCAACAGATAGTCATGGTTTCCTGGCTATGGACATTGGATGTCTTTGATAATGGGATCACATCATTAGGAGAATGATGTGATGGACAAGACCCAATCCTAAGACTAGCACAAAAGATCGTGTAGTTCATTTGCTAGAGCTTTGCCAATGTCAAGTATCTCTTCCTTCGACCATGAGAGCGTGTAACTCCTGGATACCGTAGGAGTGCTTTGGGTGTATCAAACGTCACAACGTAACTGGGTGACTATAAAGGTGCACTACAGGTATCTCCGAAAGTATCTATTGTTTTATGCGGATCGAGACTGGGATTTGTCACTCCGTGTAAACGGAGAGGTATCTCTGGGCCCACTCGGTAGGACATCATCATATGCGCAATGTGACCAAGGAGTTGATCATGGGATGATGTGTTACGGAACGAGTAAAGTGACTTGCCGGTAACGAGATTGAACAAGGTATTGGATACCGACGATCGAATCTCGGGCAAGTAACATACCGATAGACAAAGGGAATTGAATACGGGATTGATTAAGTCCTTGACATCGTGGTTCATCCGATGAGATCATCATGGAACATGTGGGAGCCATCATGGGTATCCAGATCCCGCTGTTGGTTATTGACCGGAGAACGTCTCGGTCATGTCTACATGTCTCCCGAACCCGTAGGGTCTACACACTTAAGGTTCGATGACGCTAGGGTTATAAAGGAAGTTTGTATGTGGTTACCGAATGTTGTTCGGAGTCCCGGATGAGATCCCAGATGTCACGAGGAGTTCCGGAATGGTCCGGAGGTAAAGATTTATATATGGGAAGTCCTATTTTGGCCACCGGAAAATGTTCGGGATTTTTCGGTATTGTACCGGGAAGGTTCTAGAAGGTTCCGGAGTGGGGCCCACCTGCATGGGGGGACCCACATGGACGTGGGTAGTGGGGGCAAGGCCCCACACCCCTGGTCAAGGCGCACCAAGATCCCCCCTTTGAAGGAATAAGATCATATCCCGAAGGGATAAGATCAAGATCCCTAAAAAGGGGGGATAACAATCGGTGGGGAAGGAAATAATGAGATTTCTTTCCTCCCACCTTGGCCAACGCCCCAATGGACTTGGAGGGCAAGAAACCAGCCCCTCCACCCCTATATATAGTGGGGAGGCGCATGGGAGCTATACACGAAGTTCTGGCACAGCCCTACCTCTCTTCCTACTCCTCCTCTCCCATGGTGCTTGGCGAAGCCCTGCTGGATTGCCACGCTCCTCCACCACCACCACGCCGTTGTGCTGCTGTTGGATGGAGTCTTCCTCAACCTCTCCCTCTCTCTTGCTGGATCAAGGCGTGGGAGACGTCACCGGGCTGTACGTGTGTTGAACGCGGAGGTGCCGTCCGTTCGGCACTAGGATCATCGGTGATTTGAATCACGACGAGTACGACTCCATCAACCCCGTTCACTTGAACGCTTCCGCTTAGCGATCTACAAGGGTATGTAGATGCACTCTCTTTCTACTCGTTGCTGGTCTCTCCATAGATAGATCTTGGTGACACGTAGGAAAATTTTGAATTTCTGCTACGTTCCCCAACAGATACGCCTTCGATTCTACCGCTATGTGAGTTTCTCAAACATAGTTATTAGCTAATTTATATTGTTCATTTCAAAATAGTTGGCAGCTTATTTCCATTGACACCTTATTTTCAATCTTCAAAGAATGTGCGGAAGATGGTAGAAAGAACCTACTACACCGAAGGCTCCGAATTAAGTTATCAGGAGAAAAATCATCTGATTGCATTTTGTACTGATATTGAGAATTACAATATCTACAATAAAACTCCTCAACATTATTGTTAATATGTGCCACTAGTACACGTGTTGAACTACGGTAACTACTATGGAGATACCCTGGTAAGATTTTTTACTATTACGACATTCATGCATCTTTTACATACTTCTAAAACTAGTACATCATTTGCTAACTATGAAGTTATTTTATGTTTTTCAACAGATAATCCCAGAGGATTGTGTGCCTCATTTGATGTATCAGAAAGGTAGCCTTAATGTTTTGAACATACAGCCAGGTCATCCTACGAATCTCAACTGTCCATACCGGATTTCTAAAAGAAGTGGAGACATGCTAATCAAAGAATGGAAAAAATGTATGGACAATCGTAAGGAGGTTCTTGGAAGCAAAAGGAAGCAAAGTGCAAGAATTGGAGACAGGATGATCTCCATTCTCCATAATGGAGAGTGAGGGTCTATATTGTTTTATGCTATTTTACCTTAAAGAGGGTATTTAGGTCCTACCGAATACTGATGATTATGTGCCTAGAACAATTAAGTAGGGTTGGTTCGATGACTATGAGGATGATGATCGTATGACTTGTTATTAATAACGAGTAGAAGTTGTATGATGATGATTAGTAGGACTTATTATTATGATGATGCATGATGCAGGCATGAAGAGTTATTATATATCAGTGGGTGAAATGAACATGGATTGGATTGAAGTGAAGGCAACATGCATGTGGTGCATGTCGAAAGTAGTACTAATCCAAACTTGATCAAGTTAGGATTAGTATTACTTTCGACATGCACCACATGTTGTCTTCACTTTAATCTAAGCCATGTTTAGGCATAGCAGTAGCATTGGTAAACCAAGCACGGAGATAAGAGAGTACACTTCTCTCTATTAGCTAGCTAACACACCCTAAATTATCCCCTAAACCACCCCCTTTCAGAAAAAAACAAAAACCTCAGCTCCTGCTAACTACTGACGCGTGGGCGCCTATTTGGTCCCGGTTGGTGCCACCAACCAGGACCAAAGGCCCTCCTGCCTGGGCTCGCAGGACCGGCCACATGGAGGACCATCTGTCCCGGTTCGTGTAAGAGCCGGGACTAAAGGCCTAAGGCTTTAGTAACTACGCTTTAGTCCCGGTTTAAAAACCGGAATAAATGGGCCTTACGAACCGGGACAATAGGCCCTTTTTCTACTAGTGAAATCTCAATGGCTAGTGAATTTTGATTTGTACTATTTTTTCTTGAAATAGAATTCTCCATTGTACTCTAAACTTTGCTTCTAAAAAAGATGGAGCTCAAACTAAAGGAGGAAATGGGTGGAGAAATGTGCTTAGAGAAAAGGAATTCAGCAGAGCTAATGAACCATGAATATAGGTGTGAATATTGGTGTTGTGGACAGTAGGGTTGAAGAAGTTGGCCGGCGCAAGGGTGGAGAGAGAGCCGGAGGTCGTCGAGGAGAGAGACGGCGAGGTCTGGGAGGAGGTAGCC
>NC_041390.1:21221850-21248310 GCF_002162155.2 Triticum dicoccoides
GATCTGACTATCTAGTTGTTTATCTTTAGTAGCCTCTCTTATCGGGAAATGTCTCCTAGTGTTTCCACCGAGCCATGGTAGCTTGCTACTGCTCCGGAACACTTAGGCTGGCCGGCATGTGTCCTTCTTCGTTCCTGTGTCTGTCCCTTCGGGGAAATGTCACGCGATGAATACCGGAGTCCTGTTAGCCCGCTACAGCCCGGTTCACCGGAGTCCTGCTAGCCCAGTGCTACAGCCTGGATTCACTCGCTGATGACCGACACGTTCGATGCTGGGTCATGGATGCCTGTCCCTGTAAGTCTGTGCCACTTTGGGTTTACGACTAGTCATGTCAGCCCGGACTCTTTATCATATGGATGCTAGCGACATCATCATATACGTGAGCCAAAAGGCGCAAACGGTCCCGGGCAAAGGTAAGGCAACACCCGTGGGAATACCATGCGTGAGGCCGCAAAGTGATATGAGGTGTTACATGCTAGATCGATGTGGCATGGAGTCGGGGTCCTGACAGCGTTGGTATCAGAGCTTGACTGCCTGTAGGATTACCAAGCCAAACTGGTCAAAGTTGAGTCTAGAAATTCTTTAGTTATATAAGGGAATTGATTGTGGGATGGAACGTAAGGCTCTTTTTACTCCTTATACCTTATGCCTTCTGATCTGAGTCATCTTATCTTTCCTGCGGGGATTAAGAACTAGGCTATCTTTTCTTTCTATCAGGATCACGTGTTACTAATCCGTAGACTTATAGATTGTTGGACTTAAGCCTCGTTTCAGTTCCTAGTACTTCTGTGTGTTAATTATTGATCTCGGAACCTTGATATTGTGCTTCTGAGTGGTTATGCCACCATTTTTGTGAATGTCTCAAATCTTTTCTGAGCATTTACAGCCGTTATGCTGTCCGAGTCATCCCAGGTTTCTAAGTAGTCTGATGCATTTGCAACTCCTTTCTTCCCGTTTCAATGTTCCCATGGGCCAGATTAACCACACTAATCAGTGAGTTGAGGTACTCCGTTACCTTGACATATATGTTGGAGATATTATTATGACCCTAGGTGTCTTAGGGGATCACCTAGTAATCCAGTCGTGCCTTTGTGTTCCCAGTGTGATGATTCTGGCCATCATTCTCGTAAGCATCCCTTGATGCCACTTAGTTAGTAGGTATTCCATTCCGGGCTTCTTGAACCCGAGATTCACCCTACTTACTTCATGTCGATAGTGTTTGTTAGTTCCCTTAGGTTATTAGTAACCTTTGCGATAGTCCTTGAAGTCCGTGGTATCTTCTTCTTCCAAATACCATGAACTACTTATGGCAGAAGTTCCTCGTTGAACTGAACGATCACAACCAGAGTGCTCTTGATGAGTTCTCCACTATATATTGTGGTTCTGCCAGTTCTACCTTTCTGCATGGGTTATCCGGAGGAATTATGTTGAACTTGGTTCGACATACTAATCTATGCATCCACAACTCAGAAAGTTATATGTTCCTTTGAGTTGTCCCTCTTTAGTTGTCTACTGACTTTCGTCTATCAATTGATAGTCAAGAGTATGCGTGCGTTCGTTTGTCGATGCCTATTACTCTTGTGGTCTGTCAAGCCATTCTGTCCTGAATGACTTGGAGAAACAAACTCCAGTACCTCTTCCATATCCAGGATTGGGTCAAAGAAGTTGTGCTCCGCAGATCAAAATGCCAATTCAGCTTTTGCTCTGTTCTACCTTGGAGTATTACATATTTTATATCGAGATTGTTATAGGAATTGCACACCATCCTATGAACTCTTGGTACAGTGATACTTTTGCCATCATTGTTCATTCCTCGGTTCCTGTGTTATTGTAACCGGAATGCCGACAAATGAATCATGGCGTGTGAAATCAATACTGCTAGCAACTCTGTTGCTTGGTAGTTAAAGGATAATAATTTCATTCTTAGCATGTTGGTTTTTGAATCATCCTTCTAAGACTGATCGTGCTACCTAGTCCTTATTTCGGTGCACCCTTCGATTCATGAGTTAGGATCTTGTCAAGCCCTCACTCATTTGATCATATCGTCTTGCCCTCAAAAGCGAGATTGTTCTCGAGCTTAGTAACATACCGGTGGTTCGTGATTTTCCGAATATCTTCTCGGAAGTATTACCAGGTTGTCACCTGACTGCTATGTTGAGCTCGTGATCAAGTCGGGTTCTTGTGAACCACCCTTTCTCCAAGAATCTGTGATGGATATCCCGGAGCTAGTTGGTTAAGCTAGACAACAACTTGGAGAGTTGGAAGATAAAAGCTTGTCTGACTTAGTTCATGTTAAGGGATATCTTTCTGTGTATGTGTGTGTGTTGAAGAAAGATGATATCTTCATTAATTGGTCCTTGTGATCAGTTGTTGGACCTATTGTCTTACCCCATCTATAATTTGAGTATGGGCTATCATCCAATCAGACCAGAACCAACGATATTCGTAATGTTGTCTTACTCGTGGTTGATCCCTCGAGCATACACCATTATATCTTTTGGGTCTGACCAATGCTAACACTTGTTCTCTTAACTATGGAATTCCTTTTAAAGGGAAACCCGGAAGAATTGTTGTTGAGCCCATTGACAACATCCTTATCTCCTCCATGATTTTGTTGAACATTAAGCTAGTGTTGGAAACTTTTGAAAGCATTTATTCATGCTAACTCATGAAGTATTTGTTTGATGAAAGGAGTGACTTCCTCTTATACACGTGCATTTGGTGAAAGTTGCCGCCGTGGATTTGAGAAAGTTAGTTTTGCTTCCTCTGGAATCATCCCAAGTCAGTCATGCATACGTGCGAAGTATTCTGTGGTCTGGAGACTTGCAACCTTCATTCCATATGTGTTCCGAGCACACCAAGCCACTGATTGAGTTGTTCAAAGATAAAGGAGTCTGTCCAAGGTGAACTCTTTGGACTTCCACGCGTGGAGACTTCGATGTCATTAATGATGGTTCCCCACCTGAACTCGGTAGTGTTTTATTATAAGACTACCACGTGGTCATGTTTGTCTGGGACAGCGTGTTCACATGTTTGTAGCAGAACCAGCTCATGTTTTGGAGCTTACTATCGTAGTTCATTCCCCGAGAATCTCGCAGCGTTGTCTCGTCGAATTGTGTTGCAAACTTTCATTTTTCTTCCTAGACTCGATGAGTCTGGAATATCCTGACACCAACCAGATCTGAATCTAAGCAGATATGATGGTTTGGAACACTTCCCAAGAACTATAATATCGGTCCCTCGAAAACCGGTAAAGTGGATGTCGTGGCCAACACACCCAGCCGGAAGACCTGTTATTATAATATCTTGATTGAGGAAGTTGGCCACCTCCCCATAGGGATTTCGTAGGATTTACTCCCTAGTTGCCCCTATGGATTTTGAGATCCCGAAGTCCGACCTTTTACTTGATGTTCTAGATATCAAACCATATCTATGAATGGGTTACGCTAGCACATCAAGGAGAACATTAGAAGCGGAGTGCTAAATGTCTCTCGGTCGATCATCCAGATTTTGTTTCCTTGGCCTCGCCAAGGTGAAATCTAAGAAGGTGTTATCTTCCTTTGCATCGGCATCTTCCACCGGTATTCATCATGGTAGTAAGTCGTGTTGCCAGAATCCTTGACACGGATATTGGTAAAACCTTGATGATTATGGAAATGCTCAAGTTCTTGAGAGCACGCACAAGCGTTAGGTGTTACCATCGGCACTAGCTAGGTTTGCTCTCAACTTCCTCGGTTATGCTATAACTTCTCAACAGTGGATTCACTCTCTATTGTTGGGTTCTTCCCCAGTTACCAGAATCATTCCCAGCATTTGCATTTTGTTCCCAGCTTGCACCGCCAATGTGCCATTCTACCACGGATCTCTTCCATTTCCGGTGGTAAGCAAATTCATCCATTACGTTGTCTTCAACAAGGTAATCCACATCATCCAAGTCCGAGTATGCCATTCTACCGACCCCCTCCAAATGATCGCTCGAGAATTGCCTTAGGCTGGTTTAAAGAGTTTCAATGATCTCTGAATCAAAAGTAATTCTTTTTTCCACTTAAGGGGATATCTCTACGAGTCACCTTCCCTAAGGTGTATCGTTATGGTATCATGGCAACTCAACTCCTCGCTACGTTGACAATCGATTACCACCTTCTTAAGCGTGAAATTGTGGTCTACCTAGTGAACCTTCGTCATCTGCTTCACTCCATTCCTATGGATGTGTGCTTCGCCTCTCAGCTCGAGAGATGTTGCTATGTCTCATTCCGTGAGTTAATCCTGAGTTGTTCGACCTTCGAGAAGAACCATTCTTTTAGGATCTTTCCTTTCCTCTCGTTGTCATGTTAGTTGGAGTTCTCAGAGCAAGACTTCGAGACAAAGATGGTGATCGAATCAACGCTTTGATAAAGTGCACCCTGGATCGTGAAGATTGTGCTAGTTTGCGTTTCCCCTTCACCCTACCCTACGCTTGAATCTCGGGACGAGATTTTTGTTTAGTGGGGGTGAGTTGTCACATCCCTGGTCCTGTTATGCACTAGGCTAGACCTCATGTGAGCATCATGTTTTAATTCAAATGAAATTTGAATTGAGGAATTTTCAAAGCCTCAGAAACCTTCTAAAAATGATCAACATTAAAATCTCCTCAAAGAAGTCCAAGGAAATGTTCCTCTTAGTCTCTGAAAATATTGCAAAGAGGTAAAACTGAAAACAATATTTTTGGTATCTCAGAGTTAATTATTTTGGGCCTTTGAATTAAATAAATAGCTATTTGCATTGGATATATATTTGATATATAAATAATATATGTCCAATAATTACTGGAACATTTTATGTGGTTTGGTATATTTTAGTTCTAGCCACATAACTATTTTCAGGATTTTATAAAATGGTTTAGTATATTACTAAACTAAAACAACACAGAACAAAATATGTAAATAAAAACAAAAGCAAAAAGAGCAGAACCACCTGGACTTACCTGTGAAGCCCACCTGGTGGCCCAACAGGACCGGCCCAGCGCGGCCCAGCCCACCTCCTCCCCCTTGTCATCTTCCTCCTCAGCCAGGAGGACGAACAGGTGCGTGGCGGGCGCCGACGCTGCCCCGGCCACCTCCTGCTTCCCCTGGCCACCTCCTGCTTCCTCCTCGACGCCCCGGTGACGCCACGCGCCTCCCCGACCCCCCCTCTCACTTCCCCTCTCCCTCTGGACCGCTCCCCCTCCTCTGGCTCTCTCTTTCCCTCTCTTCCTGTGATCCCCGAGCGCACCACAGCACGCCTCCAAGCACCACCGCGGCCACCGCCTTCCCCTCGCCTCTCCGACGCGCCCCCGAGCTCCGCCGTGACGTCCCCGTCCCTACCACGGAGCCACAAGACGCCGGACGCCCTGGAGCGCCGTCACCGACGTCATCTTCTTCCTCTGCACCGACGGCCGTCGTCGCTTGATTCGCCGCCCACAGAGCGTCCCCGGCCTCGCCCTCGCGCTCGTTGGACTCGCGGTGAGCCGCTGACCCGTTCCCCTCTTCTTCCCATGCCGTTTGGCCGCTCTAGCCATTGCTTCCACCGGACCCGAGAGCTCGCCGCCGCCGTGCCTCGTCACCGTCGTGGCCAGAGCCACCGTGGCTCAAAGCCGGGCACACCACCGTGCTCCAAACCTCACCAGGAGCACGTAGAACCCACCAGCTTCCCCTCCCGAGCACCACAACGCCAAACCCGCAGGTGCCCGAGCTCCGGCCGCCGCCAAAGCCTCCGTGGTCGTCGTTCCCGGCCACCCTAGCATCGCCTGAGGCCACCAATCGACACGCCTCCTTGCTCCGGTTCCAACGCGCCCAGCCGCGCGAGCTCCCGTCGCCGGAATTGGCCGGACGGTCAACGCCGCCGCGTCCTGGTTGCGCCGGCGATTAGCCGCCGGTGATAGCAGCTGTTAGGAGTTAATCACCCCACTAACTAAACCCTAAGTCACTGACACCTAGGCCCCACCTGCTAATTAATCATAGATTAGTTTCTGTTTAGTTTTTAACTAATCCTAGTGGACCCACCCGTCAGCATTAACTCTGCTGACGTGGCCGTTGACCTGGCCCCACCTGTCAACGACACTAGTCAGCACTGTGTCACTGACCAGTGGACCCCACTGGTCAGTTTGACCCGGACCAGCCCCTGTTGACTCTGCTGAGGTCAGCATGACACCATGCTGACGCAATATTCCTTTTCTGGAATTTAGTTCATTTTATAAATATTCAGGAAATTCCAGAAATTTGTAAAAACTTCTAAAAATCATAGAAATTCAACCGTAACTCCAAATTAGATAATTTATATATGAAAAATTATCAGAAAAATTCAAGGAATCCATCTATATCATTTTCATGCATGTTAGAACAACTTATAGCTGCTGTCTAGCACAAATCAATTAAATGGCATTTGAATAATCACATATGGAGTTTGAATTTGAATCTTGTATTCAAACCAACTTCATTTAATCTGTTGCTAGTTGCATTAGCCCAAAACACATTCATTTTGCCATGTCATGATCATGCATCATATTGTGCATTGCATTGATTGTGTTCCCTTCTGTGTTGCCAGTATTTGTCCCCTCTCGATAGACGTGATACCGATGATGTGATCGTTGACACTGATGAAGACTCAATGTTATCTTCAGAAGTGCCAGGCAAGCAAAACCCCCTTGTTCATTCCGATACAATCCTACTCTCTCGCTCCTGCTCTCTTTTACTGCATTAGGACAACACCGATTCATCTGTTACTTGCTGCGGTAGTTGAACCCCTTTATCCTTTGCATGACCTGTCATTGCCACAGTAAATAGATGAAACCCATTAGCATGAGTAGGAGTTGTTTGAGCCCTGATGTGCCTACTCATTCATGCTTGTTTGTCATGCCTGCTACTGCTTAGAGTTGAGTCAGGTCTGATTCATCGAGGATGAATCAGAGGTGTGTGAACATGTCCTACTATGTGTGAGTTAAGTGTGTGAACACGATTTGGTAAAAGGTGTCGGTGAGAGGCCATGTAGGAGTACATGGTGGGTTGTCTCATTGAAGCCGTCCTTAGGAACTGAGTTCTGTGTTTGTGATCCATGATTCAGCTACTACCATGCATTGGGCCCTGAAATATGACCCCGCTCGACTTCTTATTCACCCTAGTCCTCTATCCAGGAGTTGCAAGTAGTTTCTGGTGTTTGTAGCTTACTGGAGGCCGTGGACAGCGCTGACCGTAGGGGTGGGCTATGATGCGGTAGGTACGTGGCACGGTGTACCGGATGCCCGTTTGGTATCTCGGGAACCCTGTTCACATCGTTTGGGGCTGTGAGCGAAACTCCGGCCGGATCTCCTCATGGATGGAACCCGAATAGGCGATAAACCTGGACTAGAGACTTGAGTGTTTAGGTAGGTCGTGGTCTACACCCACGTCGGCTTTCGCTTGAAGTCTGCCGAGCACATGTCGTGTGCAGACGCTAAGTGGTGGAAACATGTATGAAGAAGTACACCCCTGCAGGGTAACATCATCTATTCGAATAGCCGTGTCCGCGGAAAAGGACTTCTGGATTGCTTATATCAGTTCATAGACAAGTGAAAGTGGATACTTTAAAATGCGCAAGATAAGCGTGAGTGCTATGGATGGCGTTCTCGTAGGGAGACGGGAGCGGATCCATAGTGGTGTATTGATATGGTGAATATGTGGACTCGTGTGCGCCACCTCAAAAGAGTCGCTTGCAGTCGTAGTTTAGGATAGCCACCGAGTCAAAGCTGGCTTGCTGCAGTTAAACCCCACCATCCCCTTGTTGATAATGATGCATATGTAGTTAGTTCTGATGTAAGTCTTGCTGGGTACATTTGTACTCACGTTTGCCTATTTTATGTTTTGTGCAGAGAGACTTCAGTCTCACTAGTAGTTCCGCGTGGACTTCGACGTTTAGCTTGTTACCTCAGCTACGATCTTGTGCCCTCGGCAGGATCTGATAGATAGTCAGGCTTCTCAGCCTTTTTCATTTATAGATGTCTGTACCCAGACATGATAGCTTCCGCTTGTGCTTTGATTTGTATGCTCTGAATGTTGGGTCATGAGACCCCTGTTTGTAATATCTCGCTCCTCGGAGCCTATTGAATAAATTACTTGAGTCGTAGAGTCATGTTGTGATGCCATGTTGTGCTTGCACATATCGAGCATATTGTGTGTATGTTATTGAAATGCTTGGTATGTGTGGGATCTGACTATCTAGTTGTTTATCTTTAGTAGCCTCTCTTATCGGGAAATGTCTCCTAGTGTTTCCACCGAGCCATGGTAGCTTGCTACTGCTCCGGAACACTTAGGCTGGCCGGCATGTGTCCTTCTTCGTTCCTGTGTCTGTCCCTTCGGGGAAATGTCACGCGATGAATACCGGAGTCCTGTTAGCCCGCTACAGCCCGGTTCACCGGAGTCCTGCTAGCCCAGTGCTACAGCCTGGATTCACTCGCTGATGACCGACACGTTCGATGCTGGGTCATGGATGCCTGTCCCTGTAAGTCTATGCCACTTTGGGTTTACGACTAGTCATGTCAGCCCGGACTCTTTATCATATGGATGCTAGCGACATCATCATATACGTGAGCCAAAAGGCGCAAACGGTCCCGGGCAAAGGTAAGGCAACACCCGTGGGAATACCGTGCGTGAGGCCGCAAAGTGATATGAGGTGTTACATGCTAGATCGATGTGGCATTGAGTCGGGGTCCTGACACAAAGTGAGGGGGGCGGGGGGGCTTTGCGGGCGTCCGGACCACGCCAACACCCACATCTGACTGCCCTGGCCCACCCAAACCACCTTCCTCGCTCGCGCGCGCTTCCCGTCCAAAACGGTCAGCGTCACTCCAGAGTGTCAGTGCTGCATTCATGCCTGGTCAGAACAGACATGACCTCTCAGTGGTGCCAGCATTGAAGCAACGTGCCTGCCGAGAGAGCGCTGCCTGTGCCGCTTCCCGGGGCACGCGATTTCCCTGTGTACGAACGACACCACAGCCGGCCGACCGGCTGTCTGCCGCCCACATTAATGACACGCAGTTGCCGAGGAACCTCCGGTGCCACTCGTCCGTCCGTCTGCTGCCCACCATTGCCATTCGCCCGCTATATAAACTTCAGCCCCGGCCATAACCGTAGTCATCCTCCTCTGTCCATTTTTCAACTTCGCACCACTCCCACCATGGCCTGCTCGTGCTCCAAACCTCTCTGGGATGGGATGTTACTGGAGCAGAAGAAGGAGATGGCCGTCATTGCTGCTGTCTTGCAGGCAGAGGCTGACAATGTCACTATGGAGGACGCGGCCAAGGATGAGCCGGCGCCACCCTCCTTGCCGGTGCATTGCATCTTGACCATCAGCGAGGCTCGTGCCCATTACATGGACATGGTGCGGGAGGAGCAGTTTCGGGAGGCGGGGGAGCAGCTCAACACCTACAGGGCCATCATGCTGGATGCGGACGTGATGGAGTAGGCATCGCTGCTCGAGTCCTACTGCTCTGGATCCACCTCGCCCGCTGGCAGTACCGCCAGCATCAGGGGGAACTCGAGGCCGCCTATAAGGAGTTCGACAAGCCAACAACAGAGGTGTGGGGCAAGAGTGACGATGAGGAC
Organism: Triticum dicoccoides; assembly: GCF_002162155.2. Classification (NCBI taxonomy): domain Eukaryota; kingdom Viridiplantae; phylum Streptophyta; class Magnoliopsida; order Poales; family Poaceae; genus Triticum; species Triticum dicoccoides. Next base: position 21,231,444 of record NC_041390.1, read on the forward strand.
ATCGCCAGCTCCGCCAAGGCCGCGCCCTGCCGCCACAACCACGAAGTCGGCACGACCTCGGGCATTACCGGTAGCAAGGAGACATGGAGGCAGACAACTTCACTTCCCGGGGCTCCGGAGGCGGAGGTTACGAAGGCAGTGCTGAAGAGCATTGAGGCGGAACAGGAGAAGGCCAAGGCATTAGCCGACGGACATGGGGGACGGGCGCGGGCGATCATCTAGATTAGGTTTAGAGTAGATTTTATTCGGGTTTTTATATGAAAATGTAATAAATTTCATATGTTTTATATAAAACTCCGAAGCGGCGGTTGGAGCTCCTTAAGGATATTTGAGCCAAGCGCAAAGTTCATATTGCAGTGGGCTTCTCTCCGAACTTGCTGGAGTGGGAGGTGGAGGAGGAGCAGGAGCAAGCACCTGATGCGGCCATCGAGGATGTGAAGCCGAAGAAAGAGCAGGACGAAGGTGTGGCAGATCTGACACCTTTGGCTGCCGGATACGCGCAAATAATAATGCATGTTTGCTAAATCTCAGTTGCATAACATTTTCTCGTGTTTCAATCGGTTCCAGTGCGTCATACCGAAGAGTTCATGACATCCCTGGCCTTGTGTGACCAGACGACGGACAGATTATAACCAACTGAAACTGCTAAAGATTTTTCCGTTGCCCGAGGAATAGACACCCCAATAGTAATGAAACTACTATGTCTCCGATAGTTCAGCTCCTCGTACTTGATTGAACACTTTTTTCATAGCTACTCGTACTTGATTGTACACGTTTATTCATAGCTATTTGATTGTACACTTTCATCCTATCCTCCAACTTTTTTCTTAGTTGGAGTAATCCCTTCCAACTGGAACCTTAGCAGATCTCTCCATCAAGTTCCATAAGCTTTAATTTAGTCTCACATGAAAAATTGTGGCCGCCGGATGTGGTTTCAAAGGATAGGATGGGATTTGGTGTGATTGTCCGATCACTCTGTATTTCTGTAGGTTCATTTGCAGTAACACTAACACCCTACCCAAAGTTCTAATTGCAGCACCAACTAGGGATGTAAATGGTATGGATAATTTCAGTTCCGAATCCGCATCCAAATCCGTTTTTAAGGATATGGTATGCACTTTCACAAGTCCGGCGGATACGGATGCGGATGCGGATATTGGTTAACGGGATATCCGATGAATGTGATAACGGATATGGTATCAATAATGTCCGACGGATGTGGATTATCCGGTATTATCAAATCGGATTACTAAAGAGTATAACAGAGTCACCTACGAGCTCACACAGTGATTTGACACTTTAGACCGTCTGATCAGCTCAATCAACATTCTGTATCATTCTATCGTACCCCAGCGTCCTTTTCTACCGCTCCCACCCCGAACATCTAGGTCGTCCCAAACGATAATGGGCGGCTGCTCCGAAGATCGATCTAGGCGGCCTCCTGTCACTACCGGACTCGCGGTCTATGCCTACGGCCACGGGCCGTCGGCATAGGCCCCTAAGCCGTCGGCATAGATCTATGCCTACGGTTGCCGTCGGCATAGGCCCGTCGGCGTAGATGTCGTCAGCGTAGTCTTGTCAGACTGTATTATCCGGAAATCGTAATACACGTGTGAATACATAGACCACAATATGTCCCTAGTGAGCCTCTAGTTGACTAGCTCATTGTGATCAACAGATAGTCATGGTTTCCTGGCTATGGACATTGGATGTCTTTGATAACGGGATCACATCATTAGGAGAATGATGTGATGGACAAGACCCAATCCTAAGACTAGCACAAAAGATCGTGTAGTTCATTTGCTAGAGCTTTGCCAATGTCAAGTATCTCTTCCTTCGACCATGAGAGCGTGTAACTCCTGGATACCGTAGGAGTGCTTTGGGTGTATCAAACGTCACAACGTAACTGGGTGACTATAAAGGTGCACTACAGGTATCTCCGAAAGTATCTATTATTTTATGCGGATCAAGACTGGGATTTGTCACTCCGTGTAAACGGAGAGGTATCTCTGGGCCCACTCGGTAGGACATCATCATATGCGCAATGTGACCAAGGAGTTGATCACGGGATGATGTGTTACGGAACGAGTAAAGTGACTTGCCGGTAACGAGATTGAACAAGGTATTGGATACCGACGGTCGAATCTCGGGCAAGTAACATACCGATAGACAAAGGGAATTGAATACGGGATTGATTAAGTCCTTGACATCGTGGTTCATCCGATGAGATCATCGTGGAACATGTGGGAGCCATCATGGGTATCCAGATCCTGCTGTTGGTTATTGACCGGAGAACGTCTCGGTCATGTCTACATGTCTCCCGAACCCGTAGGGTCTACACACTTAAGGTTCGATGACGCTAGGGTTATAAAGGAAGTTTGTATGTGGTTACCGAATGTTGTTCGGAGTCCCGGATGAGATCCCGGACGTCACGAGGAGTTCCGGAATGGTCCGGAGGTAAAGATTTATATATGGGAAGTCCTATTTTGGCCACCGGAAAATGTTCGGGATTTTTCGGTATTGTACCGGCAAGGTTCTAGAAGGTTCCGGAGTGGGGCCCACCTGCATGGGGGGACCCACATGGACGTGGGTAGTGGGGGCAAGGCCCCACACCCCTGGTCAAGGCGCACCAAGATCCCCCCTTAGAAGGAATAAGATCATATCCCGAAGGGATAAGATCAAGATCCCTAAAAAGGGGGGATAACAATCGGTGGGGAAGGAAATAATGAGATTTCTTTCCTCCCACCTTGGCCAACGCCCCAATGGACTTGGAGGGCAAGAAACCAGCCCCTCCACCCCTATATATAGTGGGGAGGCGCATGGGAGCTATACACGAAGTTCTGGCACAGCCTACCTCTCTTCCTACTCCTCCTCTCCCATGGTGCTTGGCGAAGCCCTGCTGGATTGCCACGCTCCTCCACCACCACCACGCCGTTGTGCTGTTGTTGGATGGAGTCTTCCTCAACCTCTCCCTCTCTCCTTGCTGGATGAAGGCGTGGGAGATGTCACCGGGCTGTACGTGTGTTGAACGCGGAGGTGCCGTCCGTTCGGCACTAGGATCATCGGTGATTTGAATCACGACGAGTACGACTCCATCAACCCCGTTCACTTGAACGCTTCCGCTTAGCGATCTACAAGGGTATGTAGATGCACTCTCTTTCTACTCGTTGCTGGTCTCTCCATAGATAGATCTTGGTGACACGTAGGAAAATTTTGAATTTCTGCTACGTTCCCCAACAGATACGCCTTCGATTCTACCGCTATGTGAGTTTCTCAAACATAGTTATTAGCTAATTTATATTGTTCATTTCAAAATAGTTGGCAGCTTATTTCCATTGACACCTTATTTTCAATCTTCAAAGAATGTGCGGAAGATGGTAGAAAGAACCTACTACACCGAAGGCTCCGAATTAAGTTATCAGGAGAAAAATCATCTGATTGCATTTTGTACTGATATTGAGAATTACAATATCTACAATAAAACTCCTCAACATTATGGTTAATATGTGCCACTAGTACACGTGTTGAACTACGGTAACTACTATGGAGATACCCTGGTAAGATTTTTTACTATTACGACATTCATGCATCTTTTACATACTTCTAAAACTAGTACATCATTTGCTAACTATGAAGTTATTTTATGTTTTTCAACAGATAATCCCAGAGGATTGTGTGCCTCATTTGATGTATCAGAAAGGTAGCCTTAATGTTTTGAACATACAGCCAGGTCATCCTACGAATCTCAACTGTCCATACCGGATTTCTAAAAGAAGTGGAGACATGCTAATCAAAGAATGGAAAAAATGTATGGACAATCGTAAGGAGGTTCTTGGAAGCAAAAGGAAGCAAAGTGCAAGAATTGGACACAGGATGATCTCCATTCTCCATAATGGAGAGTGAGGGTCTATATTGTTTTATGCTATTTTACCTTAAAGAGGGTATTTAGGTCCTACCGAATACTGATGATTATGTGCCTAGAACAATTAAGTAGGGTTGGTTCGATGACTATGAGGATGATGATCGTATGACTTGTTATTAATAACGAGTAGAAGTTGTATGATGATGATTAGTAGGACTTATTATTATGATGATGCATGATGCAGGCATAAAGAGTTATTATATATCAGTGGGTGAAATGAACATGGATTGGATTGAAGTGAAGGCAACATGCATGTGGTGCATGTCGAAAGTAGTACTAATCCAAACTTGATCAAGTTAGGATTAGTATTACTTTCGACATGCACCACATGTTGTCTTCACTTTAATCTAAGCCATGTTTAGGCATAGCAGTAGCATTGGTAAACCAAGCACGGAGATAAGAGAGTACACTTCTCTCTATTAGCTAGCTAACACACCCTAAATTATCCCCTAAACCACCCCCTTTCAGAAAAAAACAAAAACCTCAGCTCCTGCTAACTACTGACGCGTGGGCGCCTATTTGTTCCCGGTTGGTGCCACCAACCAGGACCAAAGGCCCTCCTGCCTGGGCTCGCAGGACCGGCCACATGGAGGACCATCTGTCCCGGTTCGTGTAAGAACCGGGACTAAAGGCCTAAGGCTTTAGTAACTACGCTTTAGTCCCGGTTTAAAAACCGGAATAAATGGGCCTTACGAACCGGGACAATAGGCCCTTTTTCTACTAGTGAAATCTCAATGGCTAGTGAATTTTGATTTGTACTATTTTTTCTTGAAATAGAATTCTCCATTGTACTCTAAACTTTGCTTCTAAAAAAGATGGAGCTCAAACTAAAGGAGGAAATGGGTGGAGAAATGTGCTTAGAGAAAAGGAATTCAGCAGAGCTAATGAACCATGAATATAGGTGTGAATATTGGTGTTGTGGACAGTAGGGTTGAAGAAGTTGGCCGGCGCAAGGGTGGAGAGAGAGCCGGAGGTCGTCGAGGAGAGAGACGGCGAGGTCTGGGAGGAGGTAGCCTGGAGGGTAGGTCCGCCGGCGGCGCTCTGGGAACCGGTCATGAGGAGGAAAGAGAAGATAGGCCTGATACCAAGTTAAGGAGTAAATCTCTCACATTGATTAGCATTGATCACAGGTTCACATATATGGAGGAGCAGCCTCCTGTACCCACGCACACACTAGCGATCCTATAAACCAGGAGAGATAAGCGGGATAAGTACAACATGTACGTGACATTACAACAGAATATCTACAACTCAACAGATATATCCATTTGAGGCATAAGCTTTTTCGGACGGAGGGAGTAGCATATTGCGTTTGTGCTCTCTTTGAATTTGAGTATACGGCCGAGAACAAATATGTCATTAATATTAATGTCTAAGAATTATTTTGTCTACCATTTTTAACAGCTTTGTCTGCCATTCTAACCGGTTCTAGCAGAGATTGATGGATATAGAAGAAATATGCAAGCAGCTGTCCCTAGGTACGTGTAGCATCTCCTACTAATAACCAACCTCAGTAGCATAAGCGGGAGTGACCCTTTCATCTGGCAATGACATGCCGAACAATCCACCGCGTGAGGCAATGTGTAGCTAAATATCCTTTAGTTTCTTATAGGGCATCTATTTTTTCTTAGGGCATCTTCAACACGGACTCTCAAATCGTCCACATACGTTCGGACTGCACGGTCCGGACGTGTTGTACCATTCAACGCGGGTCTCGGTCCGCTTGGTGGTCCGGATGCACTTTTTTCCGTAAACCGGAGGCAAAGTGTCACATCCCTGGTCCTGTTATGCACTAGGCTAGACCTCATGTGAGCATCATGTTTTAATTCAAATGAAATTTGAATTGAGGAATTTTCAAAGCCTCAGAAACCTTCTAAAAATGATCAACATTAAAATCTCCTCAAAGAAGTCCAAGGAAATGTTCCTCTTAGTCTCTGAAAATATTGCAAAGAGGTAAAACTCAAAACAATATTTTTGGTATCTCAGAGTTAATTATTTTGGGCCTTTGAATTAAATAAATAGCTATTTGCATTGGATATATATTTGATATATAAATAATATATGTCCAATAATTACTGGAACATTTTATGTGGTTTGGTATATTTTAGTTCTAGCCACATAACTATTTTCAGGATTTTATAAAATGGTTTAGTATATTACTAAACTAAAACAACACAGAACAAAGTGAGGGGGGCGGGGGGGCTTTGCGGGCGTCCGGACCACGCCAACACCCACATCTGACTGCCCTGGCCCACCCAAACCACCTTCCTCGCTCGCGCGCGCTTCCCGTCCAAAACGGTCAGCGTCACTCCAGAGTGTCAGTGCTGCATTCATGCCTGGTCAGAACAGACATGACCTCTCAGTGGTGCCAGCATTGAAGCAACGTGCCTGCCGAGAGAGCGCTGCCTGTGCCGCTTCCCGGGGCACGCGATTTCCCTGTGTACGAACGACACCACAGCCGGCCGACCGGCTGTCTGCCGCCCACATTAATGACATGCAGTTGCCGAGGAACCTCCGGTGCCACTCGTCCGTCCGTCTTCTGCCCACCATTGCCATTCGCCCGCTATATAAACTTCAGCCCCGGCCATAACCGTAGTCATCCTCCTCTGTCCATTTTTCAACTTCGCACCACTCCCACCATGGCCTGCTCGTGCTCCAAACCTCTCTGGGATGGGATGTTACCGGAGCAGAAGAAGGAGATGGCCGTCATTGCTGCTGTCTTGCAGGCAGAGGCTGACAATGTCACTATGGAGGACGCGGCCAAGGATGAGCCGGCGCCACCCTCCTTGCCGGTGCATTGCATCTTGACCATCAGCGAGGCTCGTGCCCATTACATGGACATGGTGCGGGAGGAGCAGTTTCGGGAGGCGGGGGAGCAGCTCAACACCTACAGGGCCATCATGCTGGATGCGGACGTGATGGAGTAGGCATCGCTGCTCGAGTCCTACTGCTCTGGATCCACCTCGCCCGCTGGCAGTACCGCCAGCATCAGGGGGAACTCGAGGCCGCCTATAAGGAGTTCGACAAGCCAACAACAGAGGTGTGGGGCAAGAGTGACGATGAGGACATCGCCAGCTCCGCCAAGGCCGCGCCCTGCCGCCACAACCACGAAGTCGGCACGACCTCGGGCATTACCGGTAGCAAGGAGACATGGAGGCAGACAACTTCACTTCCCGGGGCTCCGGAGGCGGAGGTTACGAAGGCAGTGCTGAAGTGCATTGAGGCGGAACAGGAGAAGGCCAAGGCATTAGCCGACGGACATGGGGGACGGGCGCGGGCGATCATCTAGATTAGGTTTAGAGTAGATTTTATTCGGGTTTTTATATGAAAATGTAATAAATTTCATATGTTTTATATGAAACTCCGAAGCGGCGGTTGGAGCTCCTTAAGGATATTTGAGCCAAGCGCAAAGTTCATATTGCAGTGGGCTTCTCTCCGAACTTGCTGGAGTGGGAGGTGGAGGAGGAGCAGGAGCAAGCACCTGATGCGGCCATCGAGGATGTGAAGCCGAAGAAAGAGCAGGACGAAGGTGTGGCAGATCTGACACCTTTGGCTGCCGGATACGCGCAAATAATAATGCATGTTTGCTAAATCTCAGTTGCATAACATTTTCTCGTGTTTCAATCGGTTCCAGTGCGTCATACCGAAGAGTTCATGACATCCCTGGCCTTGTGTGACCAGACGACGGACAGATTATAACCAACTGAAACTGCTAAAGATTTTTCCGTTGCCCGAGGAATAGACACCCCAATAGTAATGAAACTACTATGTCTCCGATAGTTCAGCTCCTCGTACTTGATTGAACACTTTTTTCATAGCTACTCGTACTTGATTGTACACGTTTATTCATAGCTATTTGATTGTACACTTTCATCCTATCCTCCAACTTTTTTCTTAGTTGGAGTAATCCCTTCCAACTGGAACCTTAGCAGATCTCTCCATCAAGTTCCATAAGCTTTAATTTAGTCTCACATGAAAAATTGTGGCCGCCGGATGTGGTTTCAAAGGATAGGATGGGATTTGGTGTGATTGTCCGATCACTCTGTATTTCTGTAGGTTCATTTGCAGTAACACTAACACCCTACCCAAAGTTCTAATTGCAGCACCAACTAGGGATGTAAATGGTATGGATAATTTCAGTTCCGAATCCGCATCCAAATCCGTTTTTAAGGATATGGTATGCACTTTCACAAGTCCGGCGGATACGGATGCGGATGCGGATATTGGTTAACCGGATATCCGATGAATGTGATAATGGATATGGTATCAATAATGTCCGACGGATGTGGATTATCCGGTATTATCAAATCGGATTACTAAAGAGTATAACAGAGTCACCTACGAGCTCACACAGTGATTTGACACTTTAGACCGTCTGATCAGCTCAATCAACATTCTGGATCATTCTATCGTACCCCAGCGTCCTTTTCTACCGCTCCCACCCCGAACATCTAGGTCGTCCCAAACGATAATGGGCGGCTGCTCCGAAGATCGATCTAGGCGGCCTCCTATCACTACCGGACTCGCGGTCTATGCCTACGGCCATGGGCCGTCGGCATAGGCCCCTAAGCCGTCGGCATAGATCTATGCCTACGGTTGCCGTCGGCATAGGCCCGTCGGCGTAGATGTCGTCAGCGTAGTCTTGTCAGACCGTCGGCATAGTATAGCCGTCGGCATAGGGGCCTATGCCGACGGCCTGACGTCAGCCGTCGGCAGTGTTTTTCGTCTGACGACAACGGACGGCACCGTCAAAAGCGCTGACGAATCACGCAATGCCACGTCGCAGAGATATGCCGACGGCAAAGCCGTCGGCAAAGCCGTCGGCATACCTCTGCCACTTGGCAACCCGTGGTACTCCTGGTGGCAGGGCTATGCCTACAGCAAAGCCGTAGGCATAGATGAATCTATGCCGACGGCTTTGCCGTAGGCATATCTCTGCCACGTGTCATCTCCTGGTTCCTCCTGGCAGCAGGGCTATGCCTAAGGCAAAGCCGTCGGCATAGATTTTCAGCTATGCCTACGGCTTTGCTGTAGGCATAGATGTGCCACGTGGCGAGCCCTGGTAACTCCTGGGCGTATATATGCCGACGGCTTTGCCGTAGGCATAGTTTTTTTTCCCCTGTTTTCTCTTTTCCAATTCAGTTGACAGCATTTCAAAACAGAACAATACGAAATTATGCAGAAATATGACAATTCATCATGTAAACATACTCAAGTTCATCTAAACATACTCAAGTTCACCATCATCATCTAAACATACTCAAGTTCATCACATCATCTAAAGATCATCACCGACGGAAGTTCATGAACATAAAAGTAGTGTAAGACAAGAAACATCATAATAGTAGGAATATGAAAGGCATGGCACGATGGCCACATGCATGGAATCATCAAGCAAGACCACCTCCGCCAAAACCACCACCTCCGCCAAAACCACCACCTCCTCCGCCAAAACCACCACCACCTCCGCCAAAACCGCCATCGCGACCACCACCACTCTGCCAGATCGGAGTGACTGGGGTCGACGGAGCAGGAGTCTAGCCACCAGTCCCCTACATGTTTCAGAAAAGATTCTAACGGTAAATATGATATGATAGTGTTTCATGAACGAGAACTAGTTTGCCAGTAGTTAGGCAAATGTACTAACTGGACCATCACTGCCTAGTGCCACCCATTCATCGAACGTGGGCACGTGTGGGGGTTCTCCCGCAGGTGGTGGTGGGGGTCCCATTTGTGGTGGATCCGTGCGGTTAGTCCAAGACGCCAACATAGCCTGAATGTTAGTTAAACAAGCAAACTAGAAGATCAGAAGGAATGAAAGTGCAAAAATTTAGCTTGGTTTTAAGAGGGAAAAACTAACCGTCATCATCTGACGGTTGTAATCATCGTTTGCCTTCACTCGTTTCAAGTACTCCCGCACCTCAAGATTCCTATGCTCGACAAACTCCTTATATGCCTACATAATTTAGGTTGTTTCTAAGTGAGCAATGCTGAAAATAAACTGAGAATGCTAGATGGAAAAAGATAAAGAGGAAGTACTTACAGCATGCTGGCGGGCTAAGGGAGTCTGTGAACGCCCCGTACTCTCTAACTGGCTCGGGTTGGTAGCCCGAAGCTGTGTGTACGAGATCGAAGGAGTGATCAAGTCATCGAAACACGGATACCGGCCATTCTTCTTCCCCTGGATGGCCACCACCGCCGTGTCGTCGATCTGAGACTGGGCGACCTCAGCAACAGGAACATCCAGATGCAACTCCTGATAGTGATGAATGTAAGACCCCAGGTGCTCCTCGGTCTTGCCGTAGTACTGGCTCTCGCCCTCCTTGCGATGACTCCGCTCGCGGGCCAGCTTCCACGACTCCATGTCTGAGAGTGGCCTCTTCAACTTGTCCTCCTACAACGTCAAATAGAAGTCAGCCATACATAAGAACATGACGGTAAAGAAGAACAAAAATGCATCATGCACATAGATATACCTTCATGGCCTTGAAGCCCCAGCGGTTCCTGTTTCCTTGGCCGTGTGTCCCGTCATCTCCAAGGTTAGCCCGAGCCTTGATGCTCTTGGCAGCAAACTCTGCATCGGTGCCGAGACACCTATCCACCAAACTTGCCCATCCGTCATGCCTTCCATAGCACCAACGAGGAACAACCTATGCAAATTTTCGAAGCATGACATGTGAGCACGAAACATATAGTTGACTGCTTGAAACAATGAAAAGTTAGTAATAGTTACCATCATGAACTGCTCCCTGTTCAAGGTAAGTCGTAGCTTCTGCGCTTGAGTTTTGGTCATCTTTTGGTGCAGGTAGATGTGGTAGTACTGCGAGACGGCAACCCAGCGCACCTCGTACTGCAACTGACGAGCTTTCTTCTTCGCAGCCGCAAGCAAGACCACGTCGGCTCTGGCCTTGTGCTCGTCAAGAACTCTATAGAGTTGTTGCAATCATGCATAAACCAGAAGCAAACAAGGCATGAGTTGAGTGATTCAATGATAAACTATGAACGAAACTGAAGACAAGTGATTCAGAAGAGAACTTACCCAAAATTTGGTGATCACGGCCTTAGCGGCCGTCCCGTACTCCGCGTTGCTGCAAGCCTCGTAGTGGGCCCAGCTCGTGGCCAAAACCCGCTGATGCGGGTCCCTGTCTGGCCGCGGGCAGAATAGGCCAGGCCAAAACTCCTTCAACAGGACAGTGATAAGGCCGTTCGGTTTACGTCCCTTTCCGCGAAGGATCCAGTTTCTGCAAAAGAATCAAATGATTGCCATGTGTACAATAAGAAAATGTTGTCATGTGCTGAAAATATGATTGAGAGGCACTTACTCTGGCCCCACAGGTTCAATGAGCCACTTGTGCTCCTCGATGGAAGGTGGTGTAGGTAGTCCGGCATTACCACGCAGCCACCCCTGCGGAGCACCCGGTGGCAAGTCACCCCACAACGCGGGATCAACCTCCCCTCCACCCTCCTCGCCATCCTCCTCCTCACCCTCCTCCTCCGCCTCCTCCTCCTCACCCTCCTCCTCGGCCTCCTCCTCCTCGCCATCAGGAACATACTCCTCCTCCTCAGACTCAGAAGGTGCCTCTGTATAGGAGGGCATCGAAGAAGACCCTCCTATTTCGGACACGGCCCGGAGTTTTTTTGCCCCGGTTGCCTCTCCCCCCCACCTCCTCCTCCTCTAGGGGCTCTCCCCCCACCGCCTCCTCCTCTAGGGTCTCCTCCCCCGACCCCTCCACCTCCCTGTGAGGTGTCATCCTCGCGTAGTCGGGAGGGAACCTTGTGGGCTCGTCCACTCCGAGTAAGTCCTTTAAATTTACTGAGGAAACTAGCGCCACTGGACTTGCCCATGATTAGCAAACCTGCATTGAGAAGAGAATAAACAATTAGTAAGGATATCAATTAAACAAGCATACAGGAAAAACATTAATACCAGAAGAGCACATTAAGCATACTATTGTAATGATCATTAAAAGAACTTACATTTTCTAGAACCCATATGAATCATCACTATTGTAATCTATTTGTGGACCGGTCTCATCATCACTATCACGCATATCTTCTTCGTTGTCTGACGGAGGTGGAGGCTCTTCCTCATCGTCAGCGTCTTCATTTAACTTTTCAAGCATAATTATGTCTCTTTGATTCACAACTGCCTCACCATCAATCCGTGTGTCGTCGTCGTTTGGGTCCAAGTCAACATAACCCAAGTCATCATCCTCGTTGTTCCGGACCACGTCATCATGTTCCTCTTGATAGAACACTCCCTCGTATGTCATGGGGTTTATGTTGTAGTAATCATCATCGTTCGGGTCCGGTAGCTTACCATGCGGCGACACCTTGAACACAACTTCCCGACCCTTTAGGTACTCTTTCTGGCATGGGTAAGGCAGATAATATACTTGTGTGGCCTGGGTAGCGGCGATAAAGAGATCAGCTCCGGCATACACGGTTGATGGTTTAACTTCAACTAAACCAACAGAAGGCGTATGTCTCAGACCCTTTTTGGGGTCGAACCATCGACATTTGAACAAAGTGAGACTTAGGTGTTCGCGGCCACGTTTGAATGTAAGCTCGTATATTTTTCCTACCCTTCCGTAGTAATCTACTTTATTATCTCCTTCAGTGAAGACTCCGGTATTTATGGTTTTGGGATCAGGCCGACTGTTCTAGTGCTCCTCTGTATGGAAGCGATACCCATTCACATCATACTTTTTGCATGTCATGACGACAGGATCAAAACCCATGGAAACCCATCTCAATTATTCATCCATTGATTTGGTCGGATCATTTCCCTACAAGTTTAATTGAAATTATAGGGTGCATGAGTTTAATTGAAATTATAGGGTGCATGAGTTTAATTGAAAGTGTGAAAAATTACTTTCTCCATGAACCACGCAACGAAATTTTTCCTTCCATCAGCACCCTTTCGGAGAAGAGCAAGTGCCTCCGCTTTAGTAGGAGGCAGCATTCCCGTCCATTCTTCTTCAACGAATCGACTACAATAAGAAAAGCGGTATAAGAACTAGGCAAAGTGAACATAACGAATTGACTAAAAGAATGGTGCAAAGGTATTACCTCATCCATTCATCCTCAACTTCCTTGATGTTGTGCAAGATATAGAACATGACATCCTCCCACTCATCTCGTGGCATGAGATAAGGTTTCGAGCATCCAGCCCTACCACCTTGCCCGATGAATAGACGCAACTTGGGTTTATACTTGGGTTCTTCTGTATTGTATCGAGACACCTTATTGTGCAACGTGGGAACATGGTCCGGATAGTAGGCTGTCCTGAGGTCTGCCACCTCCTCTAGGATAACTGCCTTAGCTATGGAAGCTTCAATCTTAGCTTTGTTTCCACATTTCTGTCTCAGATGCTTGTTCTGTCTCTCAGGGCCGTACTGCCAACGATTCTGCACAGGGGCCCCCAACAATACCTCGTTCGGGAGGTGCAAAAGGAGATGTGTCATCGGAGTAAAGAAGCCTGGCGGGAAGATCTTCTCTAGCTTGCATATCAACTCCGGCGCCTTCTTATGCATTTCTTTTATCTTCTCAGGACATACTTCTTTAGCACAAAGCATGCAGAAGAAATGGCTTAACTCCGCAAGCACATGCCAGACACGCTCGGGAACATAGCCCCGAACCATCACCGGCATAATCCGCTCAATCCATACATGATAGTCATGACTCTTGAGCCCGGTCACTCTGCCCGTTGAAAGATTGACCCCCTTACTTATATTCGACGCATAACCATCAGTGAACTTCACGACGTGTTTCAGCCACTTGAATGTCTCCATCTTATGATCCTTTTTAAGTACTAAGTCAGCATCTGGCTTGAACCAAGATTTTCGACTGCCTGTGGGAGGCTGCATGTGTAGACGTGGTCTATCACAAATATTTTGTTGATCAACTCTAGCATTAACATTATCCTTTGTCTTATTAGGAATGTTGAGGATCATGCGAAAAAGGGACTCTGCGACATTCTTTTCGGTGTGCATCACGTCTATGTTGTATGGAAGTTTGAGGTCCTTAAAATAGGAAAGCTGCGTGAAGGGGGTAATGTGAGTCCAGTTGTGCGTCTCACCATATCCTTCAAAAAAAATTCCCTTTACCTTTTCCTTTGCCCTCGCCCTCGTCTTCGCCTATGGCTTTGCCTTTGCCTTTGCCTTTCCCCTCACCGGCAGGCTTAAGAGCTTTCAGCTAAGCAAGCACATCCGCACCAGAAAATGTTGGAATCTCGTTTACTTCATGGACAACTTTGCCTTTTGTGAAGTTCTTCTTGTCTTCCCTATCAGGATGGTCTAGAGGGAGGAACTGTCGATGCAGGTCAAATGCAACATACTTGCCACCCTTCTTCAGCCAAATGAAAATCAAGGCCTGCATGCACACTGGGCAAGGCATCTTTCCACTTGTACACCATCCGCAGAACAGAGCATAACCGGGAAAGTCATGCATGCAATATTGTAGCGAAACTTTCATCAAGAAATTTTTCTGCAGATGTCGGTCGTATGTCAACCTCGGGAAGTACCAAGAATGGTGCAAATCATCCACCAACGGCTGCATAAACACACTCAAATTCTTCCCCGGATATTCAGGCCCTGGAATTATAAGCGACAGGAACATGGTCTTGCATTGCATTATGGCGCCGGGAGGGAGATTCAGCGGAATAACAAATACGGGCCAACAGCTGTATGGATTAGACGACATACCATATGGATTGAACCCATCACCTGTTATAGCAATTCTGACATTCCCAGCCTCGGCTGCTTCCTCCGGGTACTCTATATCGAATGACTTCCATGCTTCACCCCCTGATGGATGTACAATTTTTTTGGATTGTACCTTTTCCCTTCCTTGTGCCACTTCATCATTTTGGCAGACTCCTCGGTGATGAAAAGGCGCTGCAGTCTTTTTATAAAATCAAGATACCGAAGAACCTTCACAGGGATTTTTAGCTGCTACTTCTGACCATGCTTATCGACCACCTCAATATACCGAGAGGAACCGCACTTCCTACAGTACTTGTCATCCGCATACTCATGCCTAAACAAAAGGCAATTCTTTGGACAAACATGTATTTTCTCATAGTCCATCAAGAGCGCCTTCATGATTTTCTTCGTAGCGTACATGGTTTTCGGCAGTTCATGGCCCTCAGGTAGGCTGTTAGCCCATACTCCCATAAATGCTTCGAAGCAACCTCGGCTACAGCCGTACTCAGTCTTGACTGCCATCAGTTGCGAGATGGCATCCAGCACAGACAACTTGGCACCCTCATAGAGAGTTTCTTTGACGAGGCCAAGATTTCCAGGAAGGCCTTTGCGGTTTCCTCCGGCTCCTCCGGTTCATTCGCTGAATGTGACGGAGGTGTCGGCTGTGCAGTAAAGACATCATCTAGCATGTCTCTAACCCCATCGTCCTCATAACCAGCGACGCGTTGTCGTATCACATCCTCTCTACCACGGTCCCGCTGGGCAAAGTTTATCGGCATATTAAAGTTGGGCATAAATCCATCCGTGCAAAGGTGCTTAGTCATCTCACTCTTATCTCTGCGGATACGCCTCTTACATCTGGTACACGGGCATTCTGGCATCATCCTCATTGGACTACAGAATATCTCTTTCAAAAACACATCAGTTTTCTCGACCTACTCTGTTGTTACTTGATTCCGACGGAAAAACCCACTATACATCCACTGATTATCTGCCATCTCTGCTTTATTGGAAGCCACGCAACAAAATTAAGGATTCATTTAAATTACCCACATCAATATTTTATTTTTTACAAGGTTGACGAGAAACGACATTTAATACACCTACATCTCTAATAGGTAAAGATGGGTCCTAATCCCACCCGAGAATGTGTAGATTGAGTACGGTCCATGCTTTACCCCATTCCGAGACAAAATTTCGGTAGCACCTCCCCGCTGTTCTCCAAATACATGTCTCGGCAAAATGCTGAGAATGTGCATCCGGAGAACAACAGGGAGGCGCCGCCGAAATCCTGTCTCGGAACGGGGTAGAGCATGAACAACGTACCCAATCTACACATCCTCGGGCTGTCCGTGGAAAGCGCTGGACAATCCGAAAGAGCTGCGGTGATAAATATGCAATTGAATGCATATTTATCGATGCAACCCTTTCGGACAGGAGACCTAGGTTACGCGACTTGATGTGAAAATTTAATCTAGTGACATGGAAAAAAAGTGGACGAGGTCATGAAATTGCTGCTCACCCTCCGATGTAGTCGATCAAAGGAGAGGGATGATCGTGGACCAACACCTCCAACGTCGACGATCACTCCACGAAGATGGAACACCACAAATCCTGTTAATTACACTGAGTGAAAAAAAATTAGGTCATCACATATCACATAAAGCATTGAGACTATATTATGAACCAACATGAAACAACATCTCAAATTACAAAAAAGCTTTATTTAAGTGTCCTATGGAACAACATGACCTAACACTAAACATGACCAAACACAAAACTTACAAATATTCATCAATCCATCCATCTAACAAAATTTCATCCATCCATCTATCACAAATCCATCTAACAAAATTTCATCCATCCATCTATCACAAATCCATCTAACAAATTCATTAATCCATCCATCTATCACAAAATCATCTTAGAAAACATAACAACATTCATCAATCCATCCATCTACCAATATTCATTAATTCATTTAACAACTAGTAACATAACAACTATCACAAATTTCATCCATGCATCCATGCACATAACAACTAGTAACATAATGCAAAAAAAAATCATCCAAGCATCCATCTCACCGCTGTAGGGGTCGCCGGGACGGGCGGCGGGGCCACCGCTGCAAGGGTCACCGAAGGAGGGCTGTGAGCCCCGGCCGGCACGGCGACGGCCGAGGCCTGAGCAGGAGGGAGGCGGACTCGGGGCGGCCTGGCTGGGGCGGCGCGGCGCGAGG
>NC_041390.1:21248526-21249286 GCF_002162155.2 Triticum dicoccoides
AGCTGGGTCGGGGTGGCGGCGCGGCGTGAGTAGGGAGGAGAGGGGCGCGACGCGAGGAGGGGCGGAGAGGGTCGCGGCGGCGATGCAGGTCGGGGTGGCGAGACTGACGGCGGCGGCGCAAGGAGGTGGGCGGAGAGCGTGGCGGCGGCGGCGTGGGTCAGGGTGGAGCGGCGGCGCAGCGTGGCGGGTCGGGGGCGCGATGGGGAATGAGTGGAGGGGTTCGCCCCGCGGGTGGATAAGGCAGCCTATGCCGACGGCTAAGCCGTCGGCATATGTGAGGAGGCCACGTGGCACCTACGCCGACGGCTTAGCCATAGGCATACTTTTTTATTTTTTTTATTACCCACGTCACTGATCCGCGTAACGCCTACCGTATGGCTGCAGCTATGCCGACGGCTTTGCCGTCGGCATAGTTTTATTTTCCATTTTTATTTTATATAATTTTTTAATGTTTTCTTATAGTTATATATTTATTCTTTTTTATTTTATATAGATTTTTAAATTTTTTATAGTTATAATTTTCCTTTTTTATGTATTATTATTTCATATAGATTTTTTATTTTTTTAAACCGCTCAGCCCTCTCCTCTCCTGGAACCACACAGAGGGGAGGGGAGGGGAGGCGCCGAATTCTAGCAGCTTCGTCCGCCAAGGCCGTGGCCTGGTCGCGGGTATGGGAGCGCCATGGCCGCCCTCGATCGCGTGCTCGATCTGGAGCTTAGTTCGTCAGGTGAGTGAAGAGCGAGGGGGTCGTCGACAGTG
>NC_041390.1:21249296-21251673 GCF_002162155.2 Triticum dicoccoides
CCTACGCAAGATTTGATGGTACGCTAGCCCCCGGAGGCCGCCGGCCACAGTCGTAGACGTGCGAAGAGCAATCCGCGTAGAGGGAAGTGTTCAGATACTTATCCATCACAAAAAATTATGAAAAATTACCATCAGTCCTATAGCACATGTGCCCACGTTGTGTAAAAAACTCATGATTTTATCGCGCTCCAAGTATTTAATAATATTCACGCTGCATCGTTACCGCAGAACGTCTACTACCGTTTCATTGCCGTCCGTGAGGGGGGCCACAACCCGGAGAAGCGTGCCGCCTCTTCGGACATGCCACAACACCACCCCGCATGTATGAGGGCCTGGTACGACGCTCCGTTGGCATTGCTACCCCCCCCCCCCCAGGGCCCCCGTCCCGCCTAACCCTGTAGCGTTTGACCACGAGATCTAGCCCTTTGACTTTGCACGGACGGGCTTTGACCAGTGGACCTCTCCACCCGGTTGTGTTAGGTCGGCCCAGAGGAACACTTTGGAGCAACATCCGGGCCAGGCCCATAGCTACATCCACTCCGTGTAGACCCGACGCGTCCGTTTCCCCTCTCCACGTGCCGGCGGCGGCGGCGTCCGTGAGGGGGGGGGGCACGCACCGGAGACGCGTGCTGGGCGTTTGCAACCACCTCAACACTTCCAGATTTGTGAGAGGACGCCTACGCAAGATTTGACAGTATGCTAGCCCCCGGAGGCCGCCGGCCACAGTCGTAGACGTGCGAAGAGCAATCCACGTAGAGGGAAGTGTTCAGATACTTCTCCATCACAAAAAATTATGAAAAATTACCATCAGTCCTATAGCACATGTGCCCATGTTGTGTAAAAAACTCATGATTTTATCGCGCTCCAAGTATTTAATAATATTCACGCTGCATCGTTACCGCAGAACATCTACTACCGTTTCATTGCCGTCCGTGAGGGGGGGCCACAACCCGGAGACGCGTGCCGCCTCTTCGGACATGCCACAACACCACCCCGCATGTATGAGGGCCCGGTACGATGCTCCGGTGGCATTGCTACCCCCCCAGGGCCCCCGTCCCGCCTAACCCTGTAGCGTTTGACCACGGGATCAAGCCCTTTGACTTTGCATGGACGGGCTTTGACCAGTGGACCTCTCCACCCGGTTGTGTTAGGTCGGCCCAGAGGAACACTTTGGAGCAACATCCGGGCCAAACCCACAGCTACATCCACTCCGTGTAGACCCTACGCGTCCGTTTCCCCCCTCCAGGTGCCGGCGGCGGCGGCGTCCGTGAGGGGGGGGGCACGCACCGGAGACGTGAGCTGGGCGTTTGCAACCGCCTAAACACTACCAGATTTGTGAGAGGCCGCCTAAGCAAGATTTGACGATATGCTAGCCCCCGGAGGCCGCCGGCCACAGTCGTAGACGTGCGAAGAGCAATCCGCGTAGAGGGAAGTGTTCAGATACTTCTCCATCACAAAAAATTAAGAAAAATTACCATCAGTCCTATAGCACATGTGCCCACGTTGTGTAAAAACTCATGATTTTATCGCGCTCCAAGTATTTAATAATATTCACGCTACATCGTTACCGCAGAACGTCTACTACCGTTTCCTTGCCGTCCGTGAGGGGGGCCACAACCTGGAGATGCGTGCCGCCTCTTCGGACATGCCACAACACCACCCCACATGTATGAGGGCCCGGTACGACGTTCCGGTGGCATTGCTACCCCCCAGGGCCCCCGTCCCGCCTAACCCTGTAGCGTTTGACCACGGGATCTAGCCCTTTGACTTTGCACGGACGGGCTTTGACCAGTGGACCTCTCCACCTGGTTGTGTTAGGTCGGCCCAGAGGGACACCAGGAAGCAACATCCGGGCCAGGCCCACAGCTACATCCACTCCGTGTACACCCGACGCGTCTGTTTCCCCCATCTAGGTGCCGGCGGCGGCGGCGTCCGTGAGGGGGGGCACGCACCGGAGACGCGTGCTGGGCGTTTGCAACCGCCTCAACACTTCCAGATTTGTGAGAGGCCGCCTACGCAAGATTTGACGGTATGCTAGCCCCCGGAGGCCGCCGGCCACAGTCGTAGACGTGCGAAGAGCAATCCGCGTAGAGGGAAGTGTTCAGATACTTCTCCATCACAAAAAATTATGAAAAATTACCATCAGTCCTATAGCACATGTGCCCACGTTGTGTAAAAAACTCATGATTTTATCGCGCTCCAAGTATTTAATAATATTCACGCTGCATCGTTACCGCAGAACGTCTACTACCGTTTCATTGTCGTCCGTGAGGGGGGGCCACAACCCGGAGACGCGTGCCGCCTCTTCGGACATGCCACAACACCACCCCGCATGTATGAGGGCCCGGTACGACGCTCCGGTGGCATTGCTACCCCC
>NC_041390.1:21251929-21275722 GCF_002162155.2 Triticum dicoccoides
GACATGCCACCACACCACCCCGCATGTATGAGGGGCCGGTGCGACGCTCCAGTGGCATTGCTACCCCCAGGGCCCCGTCCCGCCTAACCCTGGAGCGGTTGACCATGAGATCTAGCCCTTTGACTTCCCACAGACGTGCTTTGACCAGTGGGCCTCTCCACCCGGTTGTGTCAGGTCAGCACAGAGGGACACCTGGGAGCAACATTCGGGGCCAAACCGACAGCTACATCCCCTCCGTGTAGACCCGATGCGTCCGTTGCCCCCTCTAGGTGCCGGAGGCGGCGCCGTCCGTTAGGGGGACCACGCCCTGGAGATGTGTGCCGCCTCTTCGGACATGCCACAACACCACCCGGTTGTGGTAGGTCATCCGATATATATAAACACTTGGAGCAAAGTCCCCTTCGTATAGACTCGATGCGGCTGTTCCCCATTCCAGTTGCCGGCTAGCGGCGGCACCGTTCGTGAGGGGGGTCACACCGCTCTGTACAGAACCGAAAAGTAATGTATGTATGCTTATTAACACATACGGTATGTAAGTTAGTTAAATAATAATAATAAAGAAAACAGTGAAGAAAAAGAGAAAAACTATATGTATGCTTATTAACACATACTATATGTATGCTTATTAACACAATCTATATGTATGCTTATTAAGACATACTGTATGCTTAATAATAATAATAATAATAATAATAATAATAATAATAATAATATATGGAAAAAAAGAAAAAAACTATGCCGTCGGCATAGCTGCGGCCAGGGCAGATGGACAGCGCCGCGGATCAATGACGTGTCAGATATGCCGACGGCTGCCGTCGGCATAGGTCCTGGTCGGTGCGCTCTGAATTGGTGACGTGTCACCCGTATCTATGCCAACGGCCGCCCGTCACGGCCGTCGGCATAGATTTGACGTCGTTAGCCAGCCGTGATGCCCGTTGTCGGCGGGCCCGCATCTATGCCGACGGCCTATATATGCCGACGGCAGCTGTAGGCGTAGTCTTGGATAAGCCGACGGCTGTTGTGTGTCGACGGCTGCTGTCGGCGTAGACGTGGATAGCCCGACGGCCATTGTACGCCGACGGCCAGGAGCTAGCTGTCGGCATAGCTCGGACTAGGCCGACGGTAGCCGTCGGCATATATTTGGCTGTCGGCTTAGAGCCCTGTTCCGGTAGTGTGTTCACCGATGAGAATACATGCGACAGCTGTGGCGGCTTCCAGATTCTCAAAAAAAAAACGGTGGCGGCTTCCTTTACAATGCGGCACACACGGCACCCTAGCATCCCCCGTCCGCACAGCGGCATCTCGGAGCAGCGGACTCATGGTTTGGCGGTGGCTTCTTTTGATGCTAGGGTGCTTGCTGCAGGGGAAGAAAAAGGGGCGGTGAAGGAGAGACGGTGTGCCAAGGTCGTCCTTGCCCTCCGGCCTTCAACCCCGGCCCTTCGCCACTTTCATCTGCGGCTCGGAGTCAATCTCTGGTGACGGACGTGGATTTCTCTCCCCAGCCTGCGTACTTTGGCAGGCAAACGCCCACGAGCCACGAGGAAGATAGAAGCTGTGCAAGTCCCTTTTTTCTGCTCATGAGGAGTTTAAGGAGGAATTTTTAGTGGAACTTGCTACAATGTGCAGCAACATGAGTGTCCCCTACATTGTGGGAGGTGACTTTAATATTTTGCGTAACTGCAATGAGAAAAATAAGAAGATGAATAGTAGCAGATCTACCGATCTTTTTAATTCCATCATCAATGCCCTGGCTCTTAGAGAGATTTATGCTAGTGGGGGTAAATATACATGGACTAACAATCAGGCGCACCCAACTCTGGAGAAACTGGACCGGATTTTGATGTCTGAAGACTGGGAAAATCTCTTCCCTATGGTTTCAGTTAGGAAATTAGTTCGAGAAATTTCTGACCATAACCCACTGCTGCTTTCTAGTGGGGAGGAAAGTAGAGAAGCTCCTAAACCTCGTGAGTTTCGTTTTAATCTTGCCTGGATTAAGGATGGGAACTTCTTGCCTACTATTAGTAGGATCTGGGCTAGAAGGGTTCAGTCTTCTGACCCTATTGATATCTTGAATATCAAACTTAAAAGATTCAAAACCTACTTCAAAGGTTGGGGATCGGATAAATATGGCCACGACAAAAATGGAAAAGAAGAGCTCCGGATGGAGCTGGCCATGCTAGAAGAGCTAGAAGAAGATGGTCCCTTGTCCCCTGAGCTATACAACATCAAGGTTGATGTTAGTACTGAGCTTCATGACATACTGGTGAATGAGGAGATATATTGGCTCCAACAGTCTCATGAATGCTGGCTCTTGAAAGGGGACCTAAAATCTGATTGCTCATGCCACGGAGTATTACAAAAATCTGTTCGGACCTGGGTCCGGTAATCTGTTCCACCTTGATCCTGACACTTGGTCTGTTGAGGAAAAGCTCAATGCTAGTGATAATGCTGATTTGTGCCGTGAGTTCACGGAGGAAGAGATCAAGGAGGCGTTGTTCTCTATGGCACATAATAGAGCCCCTGGCCCTGACAATATTCCTGTTGAATTCTATCAGGTATGCTGGGATATCGTTAAAGATGATCTTGTGAGGCTTTTGTGAGCTTTCATAATGGGACTTTGGATGTTCAACATCTTAACTATGGGGTGATTACCCTTTTGCCCAAGTCTTCGGGCGCGGATAAAATCTAGCAATTTAGACCTATATGTCTCCTGAGATGTCCATATAAGCTTATTACTAAAGTTTTGGATCGGCGAGTGGAGAGGTACGCTGATAAGCTCATTAGCTCGACCCAAAATGCTTTTATCAAGGGAAGAAGCATTATGGATGGGGTGTTGTCGCTGCATGAAATTTTGAATTATACCCATGTGAAAAAGAGGGTGGGGGTCATCTTGAAGCTCGACTTTGAGAAAGCGTACGATAAGGTGAACTGGGAATTTTTGTTGGAATGTCATAAGCTTCGTGGTTTTAGTAACACGTGGTGCAACTGGATTAAACAGATCCTATTCAATGGTACAGTTAGTATCAAACTTAATAATCAGGTCGGTCCTTATTTCCAGAGTGCTAAGGGTGTTCGACAAGGGGATCCCCACTCCCCTTTCATGTTTAATCTAGCTGCTGATTGTCTTGCGAAGATGATCTCCAATGCCCAAAATAATAACTTGCTGGTGGGTTTGGCTTCAGATCTTATTCCTAATGGAGTTGCGGTGCTCCAGTATGCAGACGATACTATTATCTGTCTGGAACACGATGTTGATAAGGCAGTAAACCTGAAGTTTCTGCTGTACATCTTCGAGCTTATGTCTGGTCTTAAAGTGAACTATCAGAAAAGTGAGATCTTCATTGTGGGGGGCGATGAGAGCACGGTGAAAAACTATGCTGAGTTGTTTAACTGTGATGTGGGTAGCTTCCCCATCAAATACCTCGGCATGCCTGTTAGTTATTCCACACTTAGAGATTCTGATTGGGAGTTCATAGTGGCTAAATACCTTAAAAGATTCGAGGCGTGGATCGGTAATGTTGCATCCATGGGGGGCAGACTAACTTTGTTGGACTCAGTTGTCACCCAAATATCCTTATATCATATGTCTATGTGGCTTATGAGCAAAACCTTCATTGAAAAACTTGATAAACATAGAAGGAAATTCTTTTGGCAAGGTTGTAACAAGAAAAGGAGGTATCATTTGGTCAAATGGGGCAGAATATGTAGATCTCGAGATAAAGGTGGCCTGGGAGTTAAAGATCTTCGTAAACAAAACATTAGTTTGATGGTCAAATGGTGGTGGAAACTCGAGACCCAAAATGGCCTTTGGCAAAAAATCATTCGTGCCCGTTATTTGAAAAAAATAACTGTGGCTACGGTTGAACCCAGGTTCAATGATTCTCCGTGCTGGAAAGCCCTTCTTAAAGTTAAGGCCCTGTATATGGCTGGTAGAAAGATCAAAACGGAATCAGGAGATCTAACTAGAGTGTGGAAAGACTCTATTAATGGGTCTAGACCATTCCGGGACTGTTATCCCCTGCTGTTTGACATATGCACTGAGCAGGACTGCATTGTCGCAAAAGTCAAAGCTGTGACTCCCAACACCTTCTTTAGAAGAAGGCTTACCCCTGTTCTTCAGAGGCAATGGGAGGATATGAGGAAATATATTGACAGTATACAGCTGGGAGTAGGGGGGACCAAGTATACTAGGGGCTAAATGGTAATGGTAGATTTTCTACCAAAACTATGTACAAATGGCTAGAAAACCCTCTTAGTGGCTGTCACTATAGATGGATTTGGAAGGCCAAGATCCCCCTCAAAATCAAAATTTTCCTGTGGCAGCTATCTCAGGATGCTGTCTTGACTAGGCAAGTTATGAAGGAGAGGAGATGGCCTGGGCATCCCAAATGCTGCTTTTGTGACAATATTGAATCATCCCGGCATTTGTTTTTCACTTGTCCCGTGGCTAAAGTGGTGTGGCGTTGTGTTGGGATGGCTTTAGGGACGGACCTCTGTCCAAACAGTTACTGGCAATATTTCTCCTGGTGCCACACTTTCCTTCCCTATGGGAAGAAATACTATACTGTTGGCCTGGCAGCCGTTTGCTGGGCTATCTGGTTGGCTAGAAATCGAGCCACCTTTGAGAAGAAACAGATTAAGACACCGTTTGAGATTGTGTTTTCCGTGTGCTCCTTTTTGCTATATTGGGCAGGTCTTCAGCAAGGTGATGGAGTCAAGGAGCTGCGCAGCGGGGCGGCGATGGTCAGGTCAAGCACTATGAGCATGATGAAGATGTGCGAGGCGGCGAGGAGACCGATCGGGGGAGAATGATCTCGCAATCTCGCCTGCTTTCAGAGTTCCCGCTGTCGTTTCCAGCTGCTGTCCGTTTTCTATTTGGCTCTTGTGATGAGCTTTTGGCTGTAATAGACTGTAGTATTTCAGGATGTCGTTGAACTATGGTGTTGTCAGGTTTTCGCCCCATGGCGTTCGTTTCGATGTCGGGCGAACGCAGTGGGTTTCCTGGCAGTGCCCGAACTCGCTGCACCTCTTTCTCTTTTCTCCTGTTTGTTTCTCGGAACAATGTATTTTCGTTCATTTGCAATGGAAAGGGGTCATGCCCGGTTCGGAAAAAAAAAGAATAGTGCGGGTTTATTCTCACATGTCTGTTCGAGTTTGTTATCATTTTCATGTACCTGTATAGCTGACGGGCTTCAGGATTGTGCACGCACAGCGTGAAAAATATGATTTTTATTTCTTAATTATAATTCTATGTCGCTACTTGCAGTGCGTCATGTTCAAAGACGTACATTCCCATCCTCCCATGCGTTAGAACTGAAGATTAGCATTCATATGGAACTGTAGGGTTTACTATTTGACACACGTTTATCCACTTATGTAGACAACGAGCTTTTGCATACTGGATGAACATACAGAGAAACAACTGAGCGTTCTTTTATATTTCAAAACTCTTAATCTTGTTTTTTTTACTAGAAAACTCTTCATATTGTTCATTACAGGTATGAGCCCTAACTAGACCTTGATTTTCAACAAAGGGCACTTTTCCCTTGGGTGTTCAAGCGCCATTACATACATGAGCATTGCTGCATTGGTGTTTTACTGCTTTAGAATTGGACTACATCTTTTTGTCGGTAATATATTTGTACTAGAATAGAACCAATGTTATGTATTCAAGTAGAATCAATCTTTCTCTATGGCCCTGGACTTCAGTAACTACAATTTGAAAGGTGGACAGTGGTATTCCTAACCCACCAGGGTTTAAATCCTGGTGCTCACATTATTCCTGGATTTATTTCAGGATTTCCGGCGATGCGCTTTTAGTGGGAGGAGACGTTTCCGTCGACGACGAGGCGCCTACAATGATTTCGTAAATCTCAAGATAATATGCCGGCTCAGTCCCTCGGAGGTGCTCATAGGGGTAGGGTGTGCGTGTGTGCGTTCATAGGGGTGAGTGTATGCGCGTGTATATGAGCGCTTGTGTCTGTACTGATGCTAAAAAAACAATATTAATTATTTGAAATTTTCAATTGGTTTTTAATATATTTTTTCTTGAGAACGGGCGGGCGCGGCAAAGTGTGCTTTCATGGTCTAGTTATCCGATAAATTTGGTCCAATCACAAGCCCAAAGACCCAATTAGACCACTGATTAGAATCACCACATATAAATAGCATCATGTACCTACAAGCGCAGCCAATAGACTTGAGAACACTACAAACTCACTTACCTAATACTCCCTCCGTTCCTAAATATTTGTCTTTCTAGAGATTTTAAATGGTGACTACATACAGAGTAAAATGAGTGAATCTACACTTTAAAATATGTCTATATACATACGTATGTAATGACCATTTAAAATCTCTAGAAAGACAAATATTTAAAAACGGAGGGAGTAGTATATAACATATTCTGTTATGAACCAGAGAACACTATGAACCTATGATGGCTAATGTCTTGCTTGGTGCAGCGTGTAAGTTATTAATTTCATTGATCAATAAAAATTGATTGGTTACTTATATATTGTTCTTCTTTGCATAGATCTTGATAGATATTATGGAAAAGATGTACATAGATTTTTTTTATCCATTTTCGGTCCGAATCCGCTCTGCTTCCGCTTCGAATCCGTAGTTCGATATAATCCGTATTCGAATCCATTTTCGATCATTATCTGATCCGCTACGAATCCGACAAAAAAATGTGGTACTCCCTCCATTTCTAAATATTTATCTTTTTAGAGATTTCAACAAGTGACTACATACAGATCAAAATGAATGGATCTATACTCTAAAATATGTCTATATACATCCGTATATGATAGTCCATTTAAAATCTCAAAAAAACAAATATTTAGAAACGGAGGGAGTATATGGTAAAAGCATTATCCGATGCGATCTGATTCGTTTACATCCTAGCGCCAACTACCCTCTCCTCGTTCCCCAAAATCCCCTGCTCACATTTCGAAACCGAACTAGGGTTTCTCACCACCGGAGGCGGGATGGCCGGCGGTGCGGGAGCGGTGGACTTGAGCCAGCAGACCCGCGCGGACCCTCACCCGGAACCGGCCATCCTCGACCACCGTCCTTGTTTGCGGCTGCGACGGCATGGATTCTGGGAGATGGCCTCGCTGCCGATCCCGGACAATCTCATGGCGGAAATGTTCCTCCTCCCTGACCAAGCCGACCTCGCCTCCGCCTCCACCTCCTGCGTTTCCTTCTGCCACGTCGCCGCCGAACCCTCCTTCCTCCGACGCTTCGGCAAGCTACACGACCGCCCCTCCTCGGCTTCCACCTCGCCGAGCCGCTCAACCCTCCGCGCCGGCAGCCCGGGCCCGCGACTTCTTCCTCTCCTTCCTGCCCGCCCCTCCCGCTCCTGGGTCGTCCAGGACAGCCACGACGGGCGCGTACTCGTCCCCTGGGTGGTTGAGATAGAAACCTGAGCCCTTGCTACCACTAATTGGTGTTGCCATTAAAATAGTAAGAATAGCTTGTGTTCAGAAACTCCTTGATTTGAAATGATCTTCTCCAGATGCTGGAGGTTGTGCTGCTCCTCCACAGTTAACCACAGGTTGGTCAGTAGTTGAGCAAACATCTCAACGCGTTTCTCCCGGTCCTATCATGTCATGTGTAGCAACACCTGCAGTCAAACTTGCATTCAGGACTAGTTGACAGCTTATATATAAAAAAAAAATTAGAAAGGGTCTGCACACTGCTGCATACAGCCAATAATTATTCATGAGAAATATAAGTTGTAGGAACAGAGCATATTTCGGTATTTTGGCTGAATCAGTTTGCTTCTTCAGCTGATGCAACATTCAGTGGGAAGACTCTGAACCATGTATTCTCATCAGTAACACTGTTTTAATCCCTTGTGCATCCCTTCACGCTGTTCTCTATCCTGTCAACCTTGCAATGTTTCTTCTCAACAACAATGCATTTCTTGGCATTTGTTACTATCCCTTGGGGCCTATATACCGCATCTATGCACATGTTGTGACTCCCCGGTTTAACTGAACCAGGAGGTTGTCTTTGTTTTGGTTATGCCAACAGGGTGTTCACCCAAACATCAAAGGAGAAGTATGGGAGTTTTTGTTGGGGTGTTATGACCCTAAAAGCACTACCAAACAGAGAAACCAGTTGCGACAGCAGAGAAGGTGTTATTTTTATCTTCATTTGCATCTTACTTTCATCTTATCATCTAAGTCCATTTTAATCTCACTACAATTTCACTCTTCGTTGCGATACATGATTTTTACAATCTACTCCCTCCGTTCCAAATTACTCGTCGTGGTTTTAGTTCAAATTTGGAACAGAGGGAGTAGCTAGCAGCGCACTCACCACTCACATTTCCTTTTTTGGTCCTTATTTTTGCGACAGTGGCTACTTTAAGCATATAGGATGATAATACTTATGAGTAACTGAGAGTTGAAATTTCGCAAATAGATCACAAGTAGTTTAGAGACTTCTCAAGCAGAGTGGAAGCAGTCTAAAAAAAGGGATGCACATTCAAGCCATCGTATCTACAAGTTTCAGTTCGTTGAAAAACTGGATTAATGTTGTTCTATCACATGTTATGCTGCAGTAGCAATGCTATTTTCTGTTTCAGGAAGTTCACTATGCTTTTCAGAAAGTTATAACGATAACATATGAATGGCATGAGGATTATACTGATTTGAATATTTTCATAGGTTAGGATATGAGAAACTGAAAATAAAGTGCCGAGAAGTGGGCACGACAGTTGGTAGTGGAAGGGTAATTACTATGCCTGTCATAACTGAAGATGGCCAGCCTATTGAGGATCCTAACTCAAATGGAGAACAACAAACCAATAATGGATCTCTGCCAAAAGAAGTTATTCAATGGAAACTTCTTCTGCACCAAATTGGTAAGCAGCAGTATTGCCTCTGTTTTAGAGCATCCTTCGCATGTAAAAGAAATAACAGTTGGCGTATATTTTCTTCAAGTTCTAAAATTTTCTGATTCTTCCACTGCTCAATTGTAGGTCTCGATGTTAATCAAATTGACCGTACACTAGTTTATTACGAGAGCCAGGAGAACTTGGCACGGGACATTCTTACAGTGTACGCATGGGTGGACACTGACATCGGTTACTGTCAGGGTGAGTTGTTTAAGCAACACAGATCTTTTTGTCTGTGTGTGCAGATCAAGTATTTTTACACATCTGGATCAATTATTAGTAAAAAGGGAAATTCTTAACCATGACAGTTTCCTAAATGCTATGTTGTATATATGCTTATTAAATCCTTTCATGCATGAGCAGGAATGAGTGATCTTTGTTCACCAATATCAATCATTTTGGAACATGAAGCGGATGCTTTTTGGTGCTTTGAACGTCTGATGCGCAGAGTGGTGACCACCCCTATCCTTTTATCACTCAAGAAACATTTGGATCCTTTACATCTTCAATTATTTAGGAACTGCATTGCTTTCTACAGATAACATTATAAAACCAAAAGGCTATAGAAATTAGAAAACAATGCATACAATTACATTTAAACCTTGCATGAGCATGGAAGGCAAGATGATTGTTGTAAGATGCACCTGGTAATAAAGCATTTTACATATGCCGATTGAACCGGATACATGAGCTTATTCTCTACTTCTGAACCGATTAGATGAGCTTATTTTCTTATGTTCTTGCAGCACCTAGTATCAGAGTACATCACATCACATGCTGCTTCCACTTTCAGGCTCCGATGCAGCTCTCCCACCGGCCATACCCCGTGCTGAACGTCCCTCCGCCGATGCCATGCGCAAAATCCACCACGGCTCTCCGCACGCAGGCGTCCCACGCCTGGGCTATCCCCTTGATCGACCTGGGCTCCGGGAGGTGGCCGAGTGCGCGTCGGAACTCCACGTCCAGCACGCCAGCTGCAATCCCCTTCCTGTGTTCGCCGTCGTCTCCGATGAGCACCGGAGAGATTTGTGGGTAATCCGCGGGGATGAGCAGCTTTGCCGTCATCTCAGAAGGGTCGATAGCGCCCTGAGGTCCGGTGTAAGCGACACTGGGATGTAGCAGAGCTCGATCACCACCGCCCCGTCCGCTCCTCCTGTGTCGTCGTTGGTGATTCTGACCTCGGTCTCCACTAGCATGCTGTAAGCAGCTGTGATCTCGTCGCGCAGAGCGCCGCCGTGTGTTTTTCGCCTCTTGTTGCAGCTTTCGCCGCTGGATTCATCAAACCACGCGCAGCTGCCAGACATTGTGTGGTGTAAGGCCCGCTTTAAGTTCACTCCCATATCTTGGGCTAGGCTGCGAAGCGCTGCCGGCGACAAAGACCTATTGTTTGTCTGCTGAGCCGGTGGAGTTTCAACAGGATTAGCTTTCTGCGTCAGCTGTGGAATTGCTTCATATGCTGGATGATGCTCTTGCTGTTTTTCCTGGCTACAGGTTCCACTTCCACCGGTGAATGGTGACGTACTGCCGCCTGTAAGATTGGTGTCCACCGGTGCTTCAGCTTCACGGCGCGCCTCGTCGTCCATTGCTTCTTCATCTCCCAAGTGGTGGCTATTCTCTTGCTGCTGTACCAGTGGACTTGTAGCCCGAACGGTTTCTGAAGACTGCGACGTCTCAGCTGCAGGTTGCTCTTGATGTTTCTGCTGGCTATCTGTTGCACCAATGACATTTACAGACCGAGGAGGGTTCTGCAACCGATCCTTCATGGCCCTGTGAAAACGCAGAATATGATATAAGAATGTCTCGTGCTTGTCAAACTGATCCTTCATGGTCTCAGGTATGTTGCTTTTCTGGAGTTGTAGGAAGCTCAATGCAGAACCAATCTTTGCCATGGTATCTACCAATTTCTGATATTTGTCTGCTTGCTCTTTAGGTAATGACTTGAGCTGTTCGTTTGTTATCCCCTGAGGGGTGCGTGCTCGTAATGCTCGCTGAAATTCCACGAGCTCCGAGAAGTGAGTGACGTTGAGGGATGTGATCCTCTGAAACATGTCTTCCCTCCAATCAACTTCTGCGGGCCCAGTTTGTTGGTTGTTCTGTCCCCCGGAATGCCCGATCTGCAAAGCGGCGACATTGGACTGCTGTCCTCCTTTGTTGTTGGTTGACCCTCAAATCTTTGTGATTCATCCTTGTCGACATCGTCTGTGGCTGCTGTGTACGCATGCCACTGGAGTTATGCCTGGCCATGGATTTGGTTTGAATCTGAGTTACCGCTGTTGGATGACAAGGGTGGAGCTGGACAGTGTGGGTGCCATTGGGTTGATCCCCATGTTTTGCACTTGATCTGTAGGAGGAAGCCGGTTTGTTGATGCTGTCCGCGACACTGCAGCGGCGGAAGAATTAGCCAAAACTGCATTGTGTGCCTGATAGTTGAAAGAAGCCTGCGCAACCGGCTGCCGTGTACATATGCCACTGGAGTTGTTGTGCCTGGAAAGGGGCTGAGTCTGAATCTGATTTACTGCGGTAGGATGGCAAGGGCGGAGCTGGGCAACGGGTGCCATTTGTGGTTGCTGTGATGGTTTATGATTGATCGTTTTGGGCAACATGTTTTGAGCTTGACGGGTCGTTGATGGCGACTTGCGGTGGCACTGCAGCGGCGGTGGCCGGAACTGCATTGAGATGCCGCATTTGGGCTACGGTGTGTGCATGATGGTCTGGAGCAGCAGGCTGCGCAACCGGCTGCCATTTGCTCTGGAGAGTCATCATCTTGATGCTTATTGTTCTGAGGTAGTCGTGCACGTTGTGGGAGTCGCTGAACACCTTGGCCTCGTATCTGGAAGCGACGGCGTGGAGTTGGTCCAGCTGATTCCCTTGGACTTGGAATTGGCACAAATTATTTATTCTGAACCAACAACACAGAAAATAGTTAGATGGATTAGATATCTTGGAGAAGCAGATTAATCGGGAGGGAGATGAAAAGCAGGAGCAGACCAGAGCATACGTATATCTTCCACTGGTGGAAAAACAAGCTTCCGTCCAGCCCCATAAGTCGCGAAGCTGTAGGAACCGCGACTAATGGGACCTTTAGTCGCGGTTCTGGAGGTGAACCGCGATCAAAGGCCTGGGCCCAGGGCGCTCGGTGGCCAGCTGGCGCACGTGAGGGTCTTTAGTCGCGGTTGGCCAGGACAACCGCGACTGAAGGCCTTCGGGCACCTTTAGTCACGGTTTGCCAGGCCAACCGCAACTAAAGCCCCTCCCCTATATATACCCATCCAGCAGCCAACACTTAGCCATTTGGAGCCATTCTCTTCACAAGTGGGTGTAGGTTTGCTTTTGGTTCCTCTTATGCACATAAGGTGTTTGATGAAATGCCCCAAGAGCATGAAACAAACATGACATGAAGTGTTGGAGCCACACTCCTCGATCGCGGTTAGCAACTTGATGAACCTTTGATGTGTCATTGATAAAATATGCATGTGTGCAGTTCATTGTTTAATTTATATTGTTTGTAGCTAGTTAGTTTAACAAATGCATGATGGTTAATTATATATTTTATATTATAATAATGCAGATGAATCGGCAATGGATGTACGGTAACCGACTCTCCGGCGAGTTCACTACGGGTTTGAAAGATTTCCTCGTAGTGGCTAATGGGAACAAGCAGGGGGGTTTTGTTATCTGTCCATGTGTTATCTGTAAGAATCAGAAGGGTTACTCTTCCTCAAGAGATGTTCACATGCATCTGCTTCGGCACGGTTTCATGCCAAGCTATAATTGTTGGACCAAGCATGGAGAAAGAGGGGTTATAATGGAAGAAGATGAAGAAGTGGATGATTTCATTGATGAAAGCTATCTTGCTCATTTCGGTGATACTTTCATGGAGGATGCTGAAGGTGAAGGGGAAGGTGAAGAAGAGGCACGTGATGATCCCGTTGATGATCTTGGTCGGACCATTGCTGATGCACGGAGACGCTGCGAAACTGAAAAGGAGAGGGAGAATTTGGATCGCATGTTAGAGGATCACAGAAAGGCGCTGTACCCCGGATGCGATGATGGTCTGAAAAAGCTGGGCTGCACACTGGATTTGCTGAAATGGAAGGCAGAGGCAGGTGTAGCTGACTCGGCATTTGAAAACTTGCTGAAAATGTTGAAGAATATGTTTCCAAAGGATAACGAGTTGCCCGCCAGTACGTACGAAGCAAAGAAGGTTGTCTGCCCTCTAGGTTTAGAGGTTCTGAAGATACATGCATGCATCAACGACTGCATCCTCTACCGCGGTGAATACGAGAATTTGAATGAATGCCCGGTATGCACTGCATTGCGTTATAAGATCAGAGACGATGACCCTGGTGACGATGTTGAGGGCCAGAAACCCAGGAAGAGGGTTCCCGCCAAGGTGATGTGGTATGCTCCTATAATACCACGGTTGAAACGTCTGTTCAGGAACAAAGAGCATGCCAAGTTGTTGCGATGGCACAAAGAGGACCGTAAGTCGGACGGGGAGTTGAGACACACCGCAGATGGAACGGAATGGAGAAAGATCGACAGATGGTTCAAAGATTTTGCAGCTGACGCAAGGAACATAAGATTTTCTCTAAGTACGGATGGCATGAATCCTTTTGGCGAGCAGAGCTCCAGCCATAGCACCTGGCCCGTGACTCTATGCATCTACAACCTTCCTCCTTGGTTGTGCATGAAGCGGAAGTTCATTATGATGCCAGTGCTCATCCAAGGTCCGAAGCAACCCGGCAACGACATCGATGTGTACCTAAGGCCATTAGTTGATGAACTTTTACAGCTGTGGGGTGGTGTCCGTGTGTGGGATGAGCACAAATAAGAGGAATTTGACCTACGAGCGTTGCTTTTCGTAACCATCAACGATTGGCCTGCTCTTAGTAACCTTTCGGGACTGTCAAATAAGGGATACAATGCATGCACGCACTGCTTACATGAGACTGAAAGTGTACATTTGCCAAATTGTAAGAAGAACGTGTACCTTGGGCATCGTCGATTTCTTCCGAAAATTCATCCAGTAAGAAAGAAAGGCAAGCATTACAACGGCAAGGCAGATCACCGGCCGAAGCCTGCGGAACGCACTGGTGCTGAGGTATTTGATATGTTCAAGGATTTGAAAGTCATCTTTGGAAAGGGTCCTGGCGGACAATCAGTTCCGAAGGGAGCTGACGGGCACGCAGCCATGTGGAAGAAGAAATCTATATTCTGGGAGCTAGAATATTGGAAAGTCCTAGATGTCCGCTCTGCAATCGACGTGATGCACGTTACGAAGAATATTTGCGTGAACCTCCTAAGCTTCTTGGGCGTGTATGGGAAGACAAATGATACAAAGGAAGCACGGCAGGACCAGCAACGTTTGAAAGACCCTGATGACCGGCATCCGGAATGGTTTCAAGGTCGTGCCAGCTACGCTCTGACCAAAGAAGAGAAGGTCATCTTTTTTGAATGCCTGAGCAGTATGAAGGTCCCGTCTGGATTCTCGTCCAATATAAAGGGAATAATAAACATGGCGGAGAAAAAGTTCCAAAACCTGAAGTCTCACGACTGCCACGCGATTATGACGCAATTGCTTCCGATTGCTTTGAGGGGGCTCCTGCCGGAAAATGTTCGAGTAGCCATTGTGAAGCTATGTGCATTCCTCAATGCAATCTCTTAGAAGGTAATCAATCCAGAAGTTCTACCACGGTTACAGAACGATGTGATCCAATGTCTTGTCAGTTTCGAGTTGGTGTTCCCGCCATCCTTCTTCAATATTATGACGCACCTCCTGGTTCACCTAGTCGAAGAGATTTTCGTTCTCGGTCCTGTATTTCTACACAATATGTTCCCCTTCGAGAGGTTCATGGGAGTATTAAAGAAATATGTTCGTAACCGTGCTAGGCCAGAAGGAAGCATCGCCAAGGGCTATGGAAATGAGGAGGTAATTGAGTTTTGTGTTGACTTTGTTCCTGACCTTAAGCCGATTGGTCTTCCTCGATTGCGGCACGAGGGGAGACTAAGTGGAAAAGGCACGATCGGAAGGAAATCAACGATATGTATGGACGGCCATTCTCTGACTGAAGCACACCACACTGTACTGACCAATTCCAGCTTGGTGGCTCCGTACTTTGAGAAACACAAGAATATTTTACGCTCGGACAACCCGGGGAAGCCTGAATCCTGGATTAGGAAGGCCCACATGGAGACTTTCGGCAGTTGGTTGAGAAAACATTTAATGAATGACAATGATGTTGTAGATCAGATGTACATGTTGGCCAAGACACCATCTTCGACTATAACGACTTTCCAAGGGTACGAGATAAATGGGAATACATTTTACACGATCGCCCAAGATAAAAAGAGCACCAACCAAAACAGTGGTGTCCGCTTTGATGCAGCAACCGAGAATGGGCAAAAGGTCACATATTATGGTTACATAGAGGAGATATGGGAACTTGACTATGGACCCTCCTTTAAGGTCCCTTTGTTCCGGTGCAAATGGTTCAAGCTAACAGGAGGTGGGGTAAAGGTGGACCAGCAATACGGAATGACAATGGTGGATTTCAACAATCTTGGTTACCTTGACGAACCATTCGTCCTAGCGAAAGATGTCGCTCAGGTTTTCTATGTGAAGGACATGAGTAGCAAACCGAGGAAACGGAAAGATAAGAAAACGATCAGTACATCATGCGATGATCCAAAGCGCCACATTGTTCTTTCAGGGAAAAGAAACATCGTGGGAGTGGAGGACAAGACAGACATGTCAGAAGATTATAATATGTTTGCTTATCGTGGGTGTTTTTTTAGGGATCGAGAGGGGACGGCGAGGGTTATAAATGTGTTGTCCTCGCCTCCCCTCTCCGTGACGCCGTCGTCTGCCGCCCCGTCTCGCGCTCTACCGCGACACCCTCTCCCACCCCTTCCTCGCCCCCTCCTTTTGCCACCGCCCTTTCGCCACCGCCACCGCCACCGCCCCCCTTCTTCACTTAATTAATTTGTTTTTACTACATGTTTTCAGGACTGACATAATGGCGGACGATAGAGCTGACCCGATTATGGACAACTATGATCCGGACGGTGAAGCACATATGTTCGGCATCATAAACGGCGATATTCTATATGTGCCGACCGGAGAAGAAGAAGATGATATCTCTTCTTATCTGAACCTTGACGGTGAAGATGAAGGGCGCCGTCAGCAAGATGATGCCGAACAAACGTCGATAAACGACGATCTTCAAATGGAAGTAGCAACCACCTCCGGCGCCGAGGTATATATATACATTGATACAAACTAACTGATTTGAATAAATATGTGTGTACTAACGCGCGCGACTCTTTCTTATTTTAGCCCTCGGCCGGATCGTCGAAACAATCGAGTACGTCGTCAAAGCGTGGCGCAACCAAGACGATGAAACAAGGAGAAACATGCACCATCGAGGTTGTCGACAGTGCAACCGGCAGGCCGCTGGAGCCCCGCAAGAACGCCACCAAGTTTGTCAGCCAATGCGGAGCCATTGTTAGAGACAACGTCTCGATCACCGTCCAGGAGTGGAATGAGCCAAAGAAGGCACGAATTGATGGTTTCACTTTTGTCGATAAGAGAACAAAAAAAGATTGCTTCAAGAAGCTTATGGAACATTTCGTTCTACCTCCGGAATACAACAAATTCGATGAGGAGGGTAACAAGATTGAGGAAAACAAGGAGAGGAGGAGGCTAGTCAAACAGTTCGCTCTTCATAAGATGGCCGACGCATTCCGGAAATTCAAGCAAAATCTAACCCATGACTTTGTCAAGCAGAACAAGACTCCGGATTTCAAAGGACAATATGAGAAACTGAAACATGATTGGCCAGAATTTGTGAAGCAAAAGAAATCGGAGCAGTTCATTCAAATATCGAAAAAAATAAGGAAAATGCGGCTAAGAAGGAGTACAATCATGTTATGGGGCCAGGAGGGTATCGCATTTGGGTGCCTAGGTTGGAGAAGATGGAGAACGAGCTGAGGGCGCGAGGAATCCGTCCAGGTACGGAGGGATGGGACCCAAGGGCCAAAAGCTGGTGGTACGGGCATGGGGGAACGCTGAACCCGGAGACAGGGGAGTGTGTTTACCGGGGCAAATTAATTAAACCCACCCAAGCCCTTATTAACGCAATGAGGGATGCTCAACAGGGGAAGATCAAGTTCAACAGAGAGAACGACGCGCTGACAAAAGCCCTCGGGAATCCTGAACACGGAGGACATGTACGAGGCATGGGGCACATTCCGTGGAAAATAGGGTTCCCCCAGAACGATGACCCGTACGGTTACAGAAGCCGTAAGAGAAAGATGGATCGGGAAGCAGATGTTGTGGCGCGGTTGGCATCGGAAATGGATGTGATGAAGAAAACCATGAGTGTACTAGTAGCCAAAAGAGATGCAGCTCGGGTGCAGCATGAAGATCATCCAGCGGATCTCGGAAGCCAGCAGCGGAGAAGCAGCGTGGCTTCCACGGAGGCCCCACCGGCTGGTGCAGATGCACCGACGATCGAAATTACTGCACCGGAGCCTCTGGTGGTCGAAATTACTGCACCGGAGCCTCTGGTGGTCGAAATTACTTCACCGGAGCCTCCTCGCTACCCCGTGGACGATATAAAGGAGATGAAAGAATGTCATCTGTATTATCCTATCGGGAACATGTCCATGAAGGTAGCCATCGGCAGTGCTTTACCATGTTTACCTGGAGCACTCCACCACAACAACCCCATTCAAGATGGCTATGCTCGTGTCACGGTGGAGGACATAGTCCAAGGGTTTGAGGACCTGGAGATTGACATTGCTACACCTGAAGGGGAGAAAAGACTTGGAGATGTCAAGCGCCATTTCATTCTATGGCAAAAGAAGTTTATCAAGTTTCCAGGCGAGGCGCCAAGGACAACAAGTCCACCCCCCTACGGTGGTGGTGGTGGTGGTGGCGGTGGTGGTGGTGGTGGTGGTGGTGGCGGTTCACCTACACCTCCGTCACGTCAGCCGACGCCGCCCCCCAGTCCACAACGTCCGGCGGGTGATCAGCCGCCGCCCCCCAATCCTCGTCCGGCGGGTGATCAGACGCCGCCCCCCAATCCACCTCCGGCAAAGAAGCAGAAGCAGTCCTGGATTATTAACCCGGACCCTTATGTACCTAAGACCACAAAGGTACCGGAGCCATCACTGAAGCCTCTCCCCACAAGGCCTTGGGAACGTAGTGCCGAGGAAGTCGACGCGGCCGCGGCTGCTGATTTGGAGAAATGGAAGGCGGACTGCAAGAAGAAAAGAGAGCCCGAGCCCAAGCCAGTATTTTCTGATGAGCAAAAGAAGTGGGCTAAGTCATTTTTGAGCACACCGTCCCAAGCCGCGAAGAATCTGCCTAACGACTATGCACGTGAACTTCGCAGGCAGGCACTCATGTTCAAGGAGAACAAAGAGCGGGAGAAGGCCGAAAGTAAAAAAAGCGGGAAACAAGTTGCCCAGCTCGGGGAACAAAGTAAACAATCGATTGCCTTCTGTCCGGATGCCCCCGAGATCATACAAGCTGCGGCAGCACAGGGATTGACTGTAACGAGTGCCAGAGAACAAGCGGCCAACTTAGTTATTACTCTTCGTGAACTGTTAGGCCTTGATGAGGCGCCAGTGAAGGAGGTAGTAATTACATATGTCAAGAATGGGCCTCTCGTCAAGCCTGCGCAGGAAAAGGATCTACCTCCACAAATGAAAGGTATGCTGAAATGGTACAAGGGTTACATAAAAAATAAAAACGCCAAAGAATATATTTATGCGGAAGTTAGACATGAGCATCACTTCAAACATTACTATGTACAAATTGAACTGAGTGAATTGTTCCAGCTTTTCAATCTGCGCGAGCTCGATAAATCTATCATCAGTTGCTACGTTCTGTAAGTGATTTATTAATTTCTACCCCATCTCGTTCATATTGCATGCACTATATATATGTCCTAACTATATTGTTGTGTCCGCTATTATACATGCAGAATGAAGATTAAGGAATGCAGAGTAAGGAACATCCATGATGTTGGGTTCATTGACCCACACATCGTTAATGGACATGTGTTGGAGCGTCACCCCGCCGACGTGGAGGCAGACCTGTGGCAGTTTCTTACAAAGCAGGAACTCAAAAGTGATATTCTATTTCCTTACCATTTTGAGTGAGTGTTTCTGTCTTGAGCACATTCTCTTTTGTTTACTCCATGCATGGTATGTGGCCGGCTAATCGATGAGTTATGCATGACGTACTGTGCATGTATCGTGTCCGCAGGTTCCACTGGATTCTGCTAGTAATTAAAGTTAACACCTCAGAATGTCTCGTCCACGACTCTGTGAATATGGATCCAAAGCTTTGGGGCGGCATGAGAAGAATGATGCAGAAGTAATTATTTTCATTCATTTGCGCTCTATATCGATCGGCCTATTTCGTTCATTTCCTAATATCAAGTAACTAATTAATAACTCTCTTGTTCATTTAATTTTCTTTGCCTCGTAGGGTTTGGAGACGGTTCGTAGATACAAAGGTCGGTGAATTCAAAAAAGAGCTAGAATTCAAAATGTTAATGGCTAAGAATGCTGGGGATATTCAGCCACCGGAGACCAATCTATGTGGATACTATGTCTGTGAGATGATCCGGAGATACACCTTTGAGCGGGTTCCGAGTGATACCAATGCTCAGAGGAATAACCTCCGGTGGATGCTTAGTCCAGAAGCTCGCTTCCGACCACTTCAAGAGGAACTAGCTGGATGGTTCAGCAGGGAAGTCCTCCATCCTAAAGGAGAACACTATTACGAGGACGTAGAACTTTATATGCATTAAATCATGTATGGAAACTTGTTCAAAATTGTATATGGTCATCCGATGATATTGAATATATATTGTATATTCCTCTTGAATTCTTTTTGGTTCTAATTTCAAATTTATTTGAAATTGTACATTCATATGCATGTATGTAGTACCGTAGAATATATGAAACTCCTTCAAAATTAAAATAAAGCACAAAAGAAATAAAACAATACAAATTAAACAGAAAACAGGTTTAGGGGGGGGGGCTAAAACCCTAAACCTGTGGCGGCCTTTAGTCGCGGTTGGCCAGAAGAACCGCGACTAAAGGTCCTCCGCCCCGACGGCCGCCTGGCGCCCACGTGGACGGGCCGTTAGTCGCGGTTCTTAAGCAGCCGCGACTAAAGGTGGGGGGCTTTAGTCGCGCTTATTTGGTCGCGGTTGCGCAACCGCGACTAATGGCAGTTGCGAACCGCGACCAAAGGCCTTTTTTCCACCAGTGTTCTGGACCACTTTGGCGCGAAGGTTTGGAGGTGCCGCCGCTAGCCAGCGCCCGCAATCGCCGCCGCCGGCGGGATGGGCTTGGGCGCCTTCCGCCATGGAGACGAGCGGACGCAGCAGGGAAGGGAAACGAGTTGGATGGTGAGTTGCAGGGAACGAAGGAAAGCAGCGTGGAGTTGTTTGTGATTTATGGGCCCAAAGCCGAGTAGGAAGCCAACTCGGAACAATCGACAACAGGCTCCACGCGGGGCGCTGAGCTTTATTTTTTATTTTTTGAGAAGGACGCTGGGCGCTGAATTTTAAACAATTGTAACTTTATTCACTCTCCTAAAAATTACAGGGATACTGATTTGGACATAATGTGACGCCCCCGATTCAATCGTACACTAATCATGCACGCAAACGTGTACGATCAAGATCAGGGACTCATGGGAAGATATCACAACACAACTCTAAAACATAAATAAGTCATACAAGCATCATAATACAAGCCAGGGGCCTCGAGGGCTCGAATACAAGTGCTCGATCATAGACGAGTCAGCGGAAGCAACAATATCTGAGTACAGACATAAGTTAAACAAGTTTGCCTTAAGAAGGCTAGCACAAACTGGGATACAGATCGAAAGAGGCGCAGGCCTCCTGCCTGGGATCCTCCTAACTACTCCTGGACGTCGTCAGCGGGCTGCACGTAGTAGGGGCACCTCCGGTGTAGTAGGGGTCGTCGTCGACGGTGGCGTCTGGCTCCTGAACTCCAACATCTGGTTGCGACAACCAGAAAGAAAGGAAAAGGGGAAAAAGGGGGGAGAAAGCAACCGTGAGTACTCATCCAAAGTACTCGCAAGCAAGGAACTACACTACATATGCATGGGTATATGTGTAAGGAGGCCATATCAGTGGACTGAACTGCAGAATGCCAGAATAAGAGGGGGATAGCTAATCCTGTCGAAGACTACGCTTCTGGCAGCCTCCGTCTTGCAGTATGTAGAAGAGAGTAGATTGAAGTCCTCCAAGTAGCATCTCCAAGTAGCGTCTCCAAGTAGCATCTCCAGTAGCATCGCATAGCATAATCCTACCCGGCGATCCTCTCCTCGTCGCCCTGTTAGAGAGCGATCACCGGGTTGTATCTGGCACTTGGAAGGGTGTGTTTTATTAAGTATCCGGTTCTAGTTGTCATAAGGTCAAGGTACAACTCCAAGTCGTCCTGTTACCGAAGATCACGGCTATTCGAATAGATTAACTTCCCTGCAGGGGTGCACCACATAACCCAACACGCTCAATCCCATTTGGCCGGACACACTTTCCTGGGTCATGCCCGGCCTCGGAAGATCAACACGTCGCAGCCCCACCTAGGCAAAACAGAGAGGCCAGCACGCCGGTCTAAACCTAAGCGCACAGGGGTCTGGGCCCATCGCCCATAGCACACCTGCACGTTGCGAGGGCGGCCGAAAGCAGACCTAGCCTAGTGGCGTTCCAGTCCAATTCGGCGCGCGCCGCTCCGTCGCTGACGTCTGAAGTGCTTCGGCTGATACCACGACGTCGGGATACCCATAACTACTCCCACGTAGATGGTTAGTGCGTATAGGCTCGTAGCCGACTCAGATCAAATACCAAGATCTCGTTAAGCGTGTTAAGTATCCGCGAACGCCGAACAGGGCCAGGCCCACCTGTCTCCTAGGTGGTCTCAACCTGCCCTGTCGCTCCGCCTCAAAGTAACAGTCGAGGGCCGTCGGGAACCCAGGCCCACCTCTACCGGGATGGAGCCACCTGTCCTTTCAGCCCCCATCTCCGAACAGTATCACAGGTAATGTAACTGTGTAAAGTATATAGTATACGCCCGTGATCACCTCCCAAAGTGATCACAGCCCAGTAGTATAGCATGGCAGACGGACAAGAATTTAGGGCCAAAGATGATAAACTAGCATCCTATACTAAGCATTTAGGATTGCAGGTAAGGTATCAACAGATGTAGCGACAATGTCAGGCTATGCATCAGAATAGGATTAACGAAAGCAGTAACATGCTACACTACTCTAATGCAAGCAGTATAGAGGAGAATAGGCGATATCTGGTGATCAAGGGGGGGGCTTGCCTGGTTGCTCTGGCAAGAGAGAGGGGTCGTCAACTCCGTAGTCGAACTGGGCAGCAGCAGCGTCGGTCTCGTAGTCTACCGAAGAGAAGAGGGGGAAGAAACAATAAATACAGTGCAAACATAAGCAAGACAACACAAGACATGATAAAGAGCGAAGCTAGTTGTGTCCTAACGCAGTATGAGGTGATGCCGGCGAAGGGGGAAAACATCCGGGAAAGTATTCCCGGTGTTCCGTGTTTTCGGGCAGAGGAGCCGGAGGGGGAAAGTTGCGAGTTTGATATGTTAGGGGTGTGTGGCGGACGAACGGGTTGCGTATCCGGAATCGTCTCGTCGTTCTGAGCAACTTTCATGTTGAAAATATTTTAATCCGAGTTACGGATTAAAAGATATGATTTTCTAAAGATTTTATTAATTTCTGGAATTTATTTAATTATTTAATTAATTTGGAAAATGGATTTATGACGTCAGCATGATGTCATGCTGACGTCAGCAGTCAACAGGGGTTGACTGAGTCAAACTTACGCGTGGGTCCAATGGGACCCACCTGTCATGCTCTGTTAGGTTAATTAGGATTTAGTTAAACTAATTACTGTTTAGTTAGACTAACAGGTTAATTAGATTAATTAAGCAGGATTAATTAACTTAATTAATTTAGTTAATTAATTAATTAACTATTTATATATATATATATTTAATTCTTTTTCTTTTTCATTTTTTTTAAAACGTTCTGGGCGCTGGGGCCCGCGTGTAAGTGGCCCAGGGCCTTAACGGGCGCTGGACGGTGGTTACGGGCACGGGCGCGGGCGCCGAGTGTCGCCCGAACGGCGAATGCCCGAGGGGCGCGGGGCGCACGATGCGGCCAGGCGCCGGTGCGCGCCAGGGCGGCCGGCCGGTGATGGGGCACCGGTGGGAGGCCGAGGCGGATGGTGCAGAGTGGCAAGGACGGCGCGACGAGGCGCGGACGACAGCCAACGGAGTGTAGCGGGCGCGCATGTGGGACGCCGGTCCAGGCGCAGCGCGGGGAGGAAGGCCACAGCCTTGAGCGCGGTCGGGCATGGCGAAAGGCATCCGGCAAGGGGAGAGGAGGAGGAGAGGGAGAGCTCACGGGGGGCCGTAGGGTTTTGGCAGCGGGCTCGGAGGCGACCCGTGGGGAGGACGACGACGGTGGCGGCGTGCGGAGGCCCGAGGATGAAACCGAGCGTGCGGCGGCGTCGTGGGGGCGTCCTGGCGCGGTCGCGGTCGGCAAGGCGAGGGGCGCCATCGAGGGAGTGGGGACTGGGCGCGAGGACGAGGGCGGGGGCCGGTGAAGCGGCTCCGGCGACGGCGGTTGGCGCCGGGTCGTGCCCCGATCCAGATCGGGGGCGGGGCGTGGACGGGCGCCGGGGCGACTCGGGGTGAGGCGAGGAGGCGTCCAGCGAGGGGGGGAAGGGTGACGGGCGACGCCGGCGACGCGGGATCTGGCTCCCCTGCCTCGATCCAGACGAGGGAGAGAGAGGAAC
>NC_041390.1:21276795-21284479 GCF_002162155.2 Triticum dicoccoides
CTAGCTGGGTCGGTTGGCCCGGGGCTTTGGGGGGTTTCTTTTTCTTTTTTTTTGTTAGTTTGTTTTTCTATTTTATTTCTTTTCTTCTTTTCTGTTTTATTAAATTTCGGTGTTTATGAAAAACCCAAGTTGCACCTAAAATATTTTTAATACTTATGCCACTACCGCAATTAACTTGGCACCTAATATAAAACCATTTGTAATTTTTTATTATTTTATAATCATTTAACTAATTGTTTTGCTACTATTATATTCATTTTGAGTATTTACATATTTTATACAAGTGTGGTTTCTCCACCATAATTACCTATGCATTATTTGGCACCACCAGAAGATTTTAGTTTTATTATTTGAAAACTTTTGTTGTTTGCCTATATTTTAAATTTGAATTTGAATCGTTTTGAACTAACACGAGTTTACCAACAGTAAACGAGGTGACGTGGCATCATTAGCAGAGGTTCACTGTAGCTTAAATACCCGGGCGTCACAATTCTCCTCCACTACAAGAAATCTCGTCCCGAGATTTAAGAGGGGAGTAAGGGGGAAGTTCTGGTTATTCTAATGGA
This sequence comes from Triticum dicoccoides, assembly GCF_002162155.2. Lineage (NCBI taxonomy): Eukaryota > Viridiplantae > Streptophyta > Magnoliopsida > Poales > Poaceae > Triticum > Triticum dicoccoides. Next base: position 21,277,362 of record NC_041390.1, read on the forward strand.
TCTTCTCGAAGAAGTTAATCCCTTTCGTTGATGTCTTCAATTCTTTATTCCAAAGCATCATGATGAAGTTGTCGTCCTTTCTTCGGGGAACTCCATCGTACTTACGAATAGGTACGGGGCAGCTCTACAATGATAGGATGTTATAAGGGAAATTCATCTGGGGGTAACCCAAGAATGAACATATGAGTATCTCTCGAGTTGAACAAATGACACACATCGAGAGCAAAGTAAGACGGTGTAATAAGAAGTTTCAAGCGGATAGGCAATCATTCATTGCCTGAAGCAGAGTGCGAAAGGGGTTCAGAGCAACGGGAATAAGTATTGTGTCCGATACCAGAATAGATCAACAGGCAAGTGGCCCGTGAATTACATACATAGTCAAGCACGAGGAATAACTCTGACAACAGGGTGTACAGGAGAGTCAGGTTTCGATCCTGTGGAACTGTGGGTTATGGGCCCACCATGTGGGTTAAAAGTAGGAAAGGCGGTGACGTCTTGCACAATCATGTAAGCAAGGCATGTCAGAGGAGAGTCTATGGGTCATGTCGGCAACAACATAGGTACCAAGGGCGAGGGACGAAGAGAACCATTTTCCTGCTCGTTGAACGAGGCGGGCCAATAGGCAAAGTTCTCGTCCATCGGCGGTTATCGGAAGTTATCAACAGTAGAAACAGGGTTACACCAGACAGGAAGGTACACCGAGGTGTTTACCTAAGCAGGGGATTACCACTGCTCGGTTAAGTAGTTTACAAGTAAGTTTGAACAAAACAACGGGAAGGAAAATGTGCTTAAACACGTATATTAGGGGTATATCCTTCCCACGGACAAGCAGAGCATGATATCCATGACAGGATATTATGTAGAAAACTCCTTAGGTAGGGGAGAGAAATTTCATGATATTACCCATACAGCGGTGTTTGGATAATTGAGCAGGAAACATTTATCATTGGGCTTCAAATGTTCTTGTTGAAAATTGGAGTACCATAGACATGCTTCGAGATAGCATTGACATGGTCTTCGAGCAAAAGGTCAGACTTTAGATATAGGAAGGATCCATTAGGAACAACTTGTAGGATAAGTCTTACAATTTCCTCAGGGAAGAATGGCTAAACTTGCTAAAAAGGATACTACAATATTAGGTCCTCCACCCAGGGGGGGGGGTGCTAGGCATGACATCATGTTACCAGGTCATCAAAGGACCAATGTTATAACTCTTGAAAATATGTTCCAACCATCATATCTGATGGAGATTCAGATATGATGGGTGTCAGGATACCTCAGGCTCAGGATGCCCGAGAAGAAAGGTGCAACACAAATTGACGGGATGACACTGTAAGATTCTCGGGAAATGAACTAAGAAGTGATTTCCGTTAACAAGAGTTCATCATTTACCCAAGGAGAGGATGATGAGGTGGCTGATGGACTCAGCGATAATTCAACGAGGTATCCAAAAGATGGATCTCCACAATTAAGTGAACAAGGAGATAACATTGGTCAGATCAAATGATATAAGGAAGTATGCTCGAGGAAAACATACACAATTAAACATTGGTTGAAAGGTGCGCCCGAAATATGGGTTGGGTTGCACGACCAATGTCAGAATGGTGATTCAATAGTCAATAGTCTAAGAATGAACTTTCGACCATTAACTTCAAAAAAATAGGGTTGCTAGAAGAAAAGAATCCAAACAACACCGTTCACTTGTTGGAATTAACACGGGGACCAATAAAGAATGGTGATGGTGAGAAGTATTTCTATGCCAAGAATTCTCAAGAGGTGGAACAAATCTCAGAACATTCTTGACATAAAGGATGGTAATACTCCAAGGTAAAGAAGAACAATTGCTGGATAGCAAGGAACTCAAGGTATAACACCAAACATGAACAAGCTTGTGTTGGTGGGAAGGCAATAAAGTGGTCGACGATAATACAATTCATCGAGGGCAAGGATGTTATTTCTCATCATGAATTCAATTGATATCCTGGATGAGCTCAGAATGTTGATGATCACGACACCTTTGTCGCGAGAGTTCATGAAGATGTAATCGATCGGTAACGACATCAAGTCAAGTAATGATGAAGTGAAAGGTTATTGGAACCAAGGGTACGACACAAACTCGAAACCAAGCTTGTTGTTCAAGGCGAATTGATATGACGAGGAAAAATCGACGTAAGGTTAGTTCATCGTCGAAAATTGGTGCTCCGAGAATAAGGACCAGGTAGCACCGTTAGAATCGTCACGACAATGATATAGCCAAACAGGCTAGGAATGGCGTGATCGGGTACAAACTCGTACTTATAGAAGCTTACCGAAGAGTTGTTGAACCGTAGTGCGGACTCGGTTCAGTTATCGGTGTCTTTGATTGTTCAATAACTCAGAGCTCGCGAAAAATTGGAATCAGTGGGAAGGTAGCACTTGATGAAGAACTCATAAGGAGTTATGCAGTTCCATGATAATCTCGAGATACCAGGGGGGTAATACTCGACACAAGATCAAAGTAAAGGTGGGACTGGTGTATTGATCCATAGAAGACAATTGTTTTAACTTGTCCGAGAAATGAGATCAAAGAAGAACAATCATGGTCGGAACCACGGTTGTAAAAGGCCAGATCCTAGATATAAGATGAACTTATACCAAAGGAATAATTTATTTAAAAGAAGCTTTAATGATAAGATCTACATCGTGTCCATGGGCATGAACACAAGTTCAAGGTCGACTCCCACTTCTCCAATGCATAACCTTTCATTCACTTCTCACGTTCGATGAAGTTGCAGTGTTGAAATTTTATCTGGCGAAGCACCAGAAGAGTATGATTCGTGAAAACTTTCGGGTTCACACGGTTTAGTGAAGGCATATGTTCAACCCATAGGGGCTTCTTGGAATCATATACCAGAATCTTTAGAAATAATTAACTCAAGCTCGAAGGCAGAGCATGGTTGGCCAAGCAGAGGATACAACTTAACAAAGGCATTATGTATCAGGGGAAGAACTCACAAAGTGATCAAATGTGAAGGACACTGTCGGATAACAATCCAACAAAGGACTTGATGGTCCACAAAGGATCTGATACGAGTATCGGTACTCAACTAGAGGAAGAAGAATGCAAGGAGATTAGATTATAGTAACAACTGACTAACTCAATTGTCAAATGCAAAGGAATTATGATTTCCAAATCAAGGGATCAGAAGTAATGCTCTGTTTAGGGATGGACAAGTTGAATAGCCTTAGGGTACAATCAACGACAATTGGATTGATCGAGAACCAATTCCAGTTAAAAGAATGGAAGCTCAGCCGGAAAGGTAATTTATAAGGATCAATAATGATTGCGTGTATTCGCAAACATATTGAGTCAACAGACTCAAAATGATAATGACAAGGAATGTCAATAAGACTACGAGACTTATGGGATTAACCACTTAGAGGATTTTCGGAAGATCGAATAGTATTTTGAAGACTTTTGTGAAACACATGAACAACTGGGGATGAGCGGATACTCGACAAGTGCGAGGATTTATTTGAAGGGGTATTCATGTGGCAAAGAACTGCTAGGCAGTAGGCACAAAGTATTTTCGGAACAGTAAAGAAACTTCGGGGTATCTTGTAATAACAAGATCAATGGGGGATGATCGTATGAATGGCAAGTGTAAGTAGTTATCCATACGGATTTATCGGTGGTCAGGAATAGCAAAAGTGATGGGCACAAAGTCTCGAGAGAACATCAGAGAGTATCTTCGAAATCTTCTGATGTAGCAGGCGATCATCTGAAGTGAGGGGCTCTCCGGGAAAAGTACTTGCGAGAACCTAAAGTTAGTTTTGTTTTTAGCAAAATCGTTTAACCCGAATAGAAGAGAGTTCAGAATCCCAGAGTAAAGGTCGAGGAGTAAAAGATCCTACTACCACCCAATGGCGACGTGGGCCCATGGGCCGCACAGCCATGTTAGTAAAAGTTTTGTAAAGTTTAGACTCGACTTCGGCCAAGGAGTTGGAAGGGGGATTCCTACAGGCAGTCGGCTCTGATACCAACTTGTGACGCCCCCGATTCAATCGTACACTAATCATGCACGCAAACGTGTACGATCAAGATCAGGGACTCACGGGAAGATATCACAACACAACTCTAAAACATAAATAAGTCATACAAGCATCATAATACAAGCCAGGGGCCTCGAGGGCTCGAATACAAGTGCTCGATCATAGACGAGTCAGCGGAAGCAACAATATCTGAGTACAGACATAAGTTAAACAAGTTTGCCTTAAGAAGGCTAGCACAAACTGGGATACAGATCGAAAGAGGCGCAGGCCTCCTGCCTGGGATCCTCCTAACTACTCCTGGACGTCGTCAGCGGGCTGCACGTAGTAGGGGCACCTCCGGTGTAGTAGGGGTCGTCGTCGACGGTGGCGTCTGGCTCCTGAACTCCAACATCTGGTTGCGACAACCAGAAAGAAAGGAAAAGAGGAAAAAGGGGGGGAGAAAGCAACCGTGAGTACTCATCCAAAGTACTCGCAAGCAAGGAACTACACTACATATGCATGGGTATATGTGTAAGGAGGCCATATCAGTGGACTGAACTGCAGAATGCCAGAATAAGAGGGGGATAGCTAATCCTGTCGAAGACTACGCTTCTGGCAGCCTCCGTCTTGCAGTATGTAGAAGAGAGTAGATTGAAGTCCTCCAAGTAGCATCTCCAAGTAGCGTCTCCAAGTAGCATCTCCAGTAGCATCGCATAGCATAATCCTACCCGGCGATCCTCTCCTCGTCGCCCTGTTAGAGAGCGATCACCGGGTTGTATCTGGCACTTGGAAGGGTGTGTTTTATTAAGTATCCGGTTCTAGTTGTCATAAGGTCAAGGTACAACTCCAAGTCGTCCTGTTACCGAAGATCACGGCTATTCGAATAGATTAACTTCCCTGCAGGGGTGCACCACATAACACAACACGCTCGATCCCATTTGGCCGGACACACTTTCCTGGGTCATGCCCGGCCTCGGAAGATCAACACGTCGCAGCCCCACCTAGGCAAAACAGAGAGGCCAGCACGCCGGTCTAAACCTAAGCGCACAGGGGTCTGGGCCCATCGCCCATAGCACAACTGCACGTTGCGAGGGCGGCCGAAAGCAGACCTAGCCTAGTGGCGTTCCAGTCCAATTCGGCGCGCGCCGCTCCGTCGCTGACGTCTGAAGTGCTTCGGCTGATACCACGACGTCGGGATACCCATAACTACTCCCACATAGATGGTTAGTGCGTATAGGCTCGTAGTCGACTCAGATCAAATACCAAGATCTCGTTAAGCGTGTTAAGTATCCGCGAACGCCGAACAGGGCCAGGCCCACCTGTCTCCTAGGTGGTCTCAACCTGCCCTGTCGCTCCGCCTCAAAGTAACAGTCGAGGGCCGTCGGGAACCCAGGCCCACCTCTACCGGGATGGAGCCACCTGTCCTTTCAGCCCCCATCTCCGAACAGTATCACAGGTAATGTAACTGTGTAAAGTATATAGTATACACCCGTGATCACCTCCAAAAGTGATCACAGCCCAGTAGTATAGCATGGCAGACGGACAAGAATGTAGGGCCAAAGATGATAAACTAGCATCCTATACTAAGCATTTAGGATTGCAGGTAAGGTATCAACAGATGTAGCGACAATGTCAGGCTATGCATCAGAATAGGATTAACGAAAGCAGTAACATGCTACACTACTCTAATGCAAGCAGTATAGAGGAGAATAGGCGATATCTGGTGATCAAGGGGGGGGGCTTGCCTGGTTGCTCTGGCAAGAGAGAGGGGTCGTCAACTCCGTAGTCGAACTGGGCAGCAGCAGCGTCGGTCTCGTAGTCTACCGAAGAGAAGAGGGGGAAGAAACAATAAATACAGTGCAAACATAAGCAAGACAACACAAGACATGATAAAGAGCGAAGCTAGTTGTGTCCTAACGCAGTATGAGGTGATGCCGGCGAAGGGGGAAACATCCGGGAAAGTATTCCCGGTGTTCCGTATTTTCGGGCAGAGGAGCCGGAGGGGGAAAGTTGCGAGTTTGATATGTTAGGGGTGTGTGGCGGATGAACGGGTTGCGTATCCGGAATCGTCTCGTCGTTCTGAGCAACTTTCATGTTGAAAATATTTTAATCCGAGTTACGGATTAAAAGATATGATTTTCTAAAGATTTTATTAATTTCTGGAATTTATTTAATTATTTAATTAATTCGGAAAATGGATTTATAACGTCAGCATGAAGCAGTCAACAGGGGTTGACTGAGTCAAACTTACGCGTGGGTCCAATGGGACCCACCTGTCATGCTCTGTTAGGTTAATTAGGATTTAGTTAAACTAATTACCGTTTAGTTAGACTAACAGGTTAATTAGATTAATTAAGCAGGATTAATTAACTTAATTAATTTAGTTAATTAATTAATTAACTATTTATATATATATATATTTAATTCTTTTTCTTTTTCATTTTTTTTAAAACGTTCTGGACGCTGGGGCCCGCGTGTAAGTGGCCCAGGGCCTTAACGGGCGCTGGACGGTGGTTACGGGCACGGGCGCGGGCGCCGAGTGTCGCCCGAACGGCGAATGCCCGAGGGGCGCGGGGCGCACGATGCGGCCAGGCGCCGGTGCGCGCCAGGGCGGCCGGCCGGTGATGGGGCGCCGGTGGGAGGCCGAGGCGGATGGTGCAGAGTGGCAAGGACGGCGCGACGAGGCGCGGACGACAGCCAACGGAGTGTAGCGGGCACGCATGTGGGACGCCGGTCCAGGCGCAGCGCGGGGAGGAAGGCCACAGCCTTGAGCGCGGTCGGGCATGGCGAAAGGCATCCGGCAGGGGGAGAGGAGGAGGAGAGGGAGAGCTCACGGGGGGCCGTAGGGTTTTGGCAGCGGGCTCGGAGGCGACCCGTGGGGAGGACGACGACGGTGGCGCCGTGCGGAGGCCCGAGGATGAAACCGAGCGTGCAGCGGCGTCGTGGGGGCGTCCTGGCGCGGTCGCGGTCGGCAAGGCGAGGGGCGCCGTCGAGGGAGTGGGGACTGGGCGCGAGGACGAGGGCGGGGGCCGGTGAAGCGGCTCCGGCGACGGCGGTTGGCGCCGGGTCGTGCCCCGATCCAGATCGGGGGCGGGGCGTGGACGGGC
>NC_041390.1:21284842-21291685 GCF_002162155.2 Triticum dicoccoides
GTTATGCGGGGAGAGGTGGGCCGGCCGGGGTGGGCTGGCCGACTGGGCCGGCCGGTTGGCTAGCTGGGTCGGTTGGCCCGGGGGTTTGGGGGGTTTCTTTTTCTTTTTTTTTGTTAGTTTGTTTTTCTATTTTATTTCTTTTCTTCTTTTCTGTTTTATTAAATTTCGGTGTTTATGAAAACCCAAGTTGCACCTAAAATATTTTTAATACTTATGCCACTACCGCAATTAACTTGGCACCTAATATAAAACCATTTGTAATTGTTTATTATTTTATAATCATTTAACTAATTGTTTTGCTACTATTATATTCATTTTGAGTATTTACATATTTTATACAAGTGTGGTTTCTCCACCATAATTACGTACGCATTATTTGGCACCACCAGAACATTTTAGTTTTATTATTTGAAAACTTTTGTTGTTTGCCTATATTTTAAATTTGAATTTGAATCGTTTTGAACTAACACGAGTTTACCAACAGTAAACGAGGTGACGTGGCATCATTAGCAGAGGTTCACTGTAGCTTAAATACCTGGGCGTCACACATAAGACACAAGAAAATACAAAATAACTCATATGACTAAGAATTACAATAATATCTATTGTACCGAAAAAGGGTTTCTCCATGCTTTGTATTACAAAGCAACCAACACCGATAGTCCGATAACATCACAATCGCTGGGGCGAGCAGCATAGCAAGTCTAAAAGGAAAGAGAGAGGAAAAAAGAAACAATTGCCAACAATAACAGCTCGGCAAAGCACGGATGACCCACACCGCTACGCCCTCTGGATTTGACCCACCACAGTCCAAGGCTCCGATCTGCCACGTACCAAGAAGCACATCCAAGAGGGAATGCGACGCCGACGACGCTGCTGCCCGGACGTGTCCTAGGGTTTCCCCCGGCACGCGGAGTGGAGTGGTGGATGGATACCACAGACACCCTCCAAGAAGGAATGGCGGCACCCGCATGCGACACCGCATCGAAGCCAGAAGAACCGACAAGGATTTCTCCAGCACTCGCAAAACCCACTGCTCAACGGGACCAGAGCCAACCAACTATCTTGCCGCTCATCAGCATATATGCGCCACCACGATCTTGTCGCCACCCACGCCGCCTCACTGAGAACACCACCACGAGGCCAAGAGGATGGAGAAAGAAGCGCCAGGCGTCGTGAGCAGCAGCACCGAAGCCACACGGGAGGGGACGAGCTCCACCGCCGTCGCGCAGAAGGTCGTGCCTCCGGCACCATCGCGGTCGCCGTCCGGACGTGGTAGCAAGGCATACCAGGCCACCCAAATCAGGCCCGCTAAGCCGTGCCGACCATGCTACAGCAGGGTAGAGCCAGCGCTGCCAGCACCCACCAGCTCGACACACCTCCTCCACCTTCCGGGAGCCACGCTGACGGCGCACCCTGCCGCCAGCATGCCCCGACCCAAATGGGGCCCAAAGGGCCCAAATCTGGGCCGAGCGGCGCCTCCAGTCCTCGCTGTCGCCCAGCAAATCTCTTGCGCTCCTCTAAGACTCCCCACCGCCATGTCGGACTGCCGCCGCCTAGGGACACCCCTCGGAGCCGTGCCGCCCCGCGCAGGAACGCCACCGAGAGGAGAATGGCCAGGGGCCGCCGCCGCCAGCATCGCCCGGGCCAGGCCCGGAGGCGGGCGCCAGCGACGGCGGCGGGGAGGGAGGCGAGAGGGAGGGCTTGGAGAGGAGGGGTCAGGGAGCGGCCGGTCGCCCGCAGGAGCGACGCGGTCGCGAGAGAGAGGGGGAGAAGTTGAAAACACCTTCTTCGCGGTATCAATCTCTGCTCGAAGAAATACTCCAAATATTTTGGTAAAGAGGCCACAATTGGATTGGAGCAACGATGTTGTTACTCTTTCACCCGCACGAACATTACCAATAATGGTTTTGAAAGCGCCTTCAGTCGCCCATCCGAAGAGATGGGAAGCGTGGATCGATGAACATACTTGGGCCGGGGATGACCCGCTAGAAGTGCAGGCCGTCAAATCACTATATCTCCACCATGGTGTCGATGAAAGATTTCATCTCCACAAAGAATCAGACCAACAAAAAGACTTGACACAGCAACATAAACTCATCAGATCCGAATAACCGGATCTGCGAGGACAGAAAACTCTCTAACCTCATGGCACCGCCAAAAGGACAAGAGTAAATTTATTCTCATAGAACTATGATAATCACTAGACATTGATGAAGAACATAAAGGTTTTGAAGATCCAATGTCCCCCACCTCTCAGCTCCAAAATTTCTTAGATGGCGGCGGCTACGCCGGCATGAGAAAACCCTAGCAGATAATACACGCGGGGCGCTGATATGTCTAGCTTCACACGAGACAAGAGGCCCATGCGCACTGATATGTCTCATTTTTTGTTTTTTTATGTTTTATGTTTTTGTTTTTTTTTTGCTTTTTTACTTTTATTTATACTTCCGAATATTCTAAATAAATAGATTACAAAATTCACTCTGCATAAAACATTTGAAAAATGTTGGCCAAGCATTTGAAAAATGTTAATTGTACATAGAGAAAATGCTTATCATGTATACATAAAATGTATACAACTAAAATAAAATGTGTGTGAAACAATTTGATCATATATTTAAAAAATGTTACTCGAGCATTCGGAAAATGTTAAATGTGTATACAAAGCCAATGTGATAAAATGACCTTACCGCTTTAAGGAAAACCTTATTGCTTTTCTCAGTACAGAGATAGAATGATTTCCATCCCTTTGACTTCTAAAGATAGAAAGTGGAATGAATTTAATCGTAATTTTAATTTGAATGAGTCATTTCACATGTGATATTTGGCATCAAATGCCTCATCTGAGTTCTTGCTTTATTTTGAAGAAAACACAAATCATGCAATAGCCAAATAACGAGGGAGGACGCTAGAAACTCAACGGAATATATGCATGAAAGCTACTGCATAAAAATCCCAGCCAACCACGATGGTGGCAGAGCATGGGCATTGACTTGATCACAGCTAGACTCTTGAAAGGGTATTAACTTAATACAAGAGTTTTTTTTGACAATATGAATGTCAAAAAACATCTTATATTTTTATTCGGAAGGAGTATTTTCAAGACAAAACAAATTTGGTCTCACCTCCATATGATCCAGGAAATTTAACAAGGGTAAATACAAAGCATATAGTGAAATATGGTTCTCGTTGGAGAATACATTGCATTGCAAAGTTCCAGCTCACTAGTAGAAAAAGGGTCAAACGTGAAGCATATTAGTGCCGGTTTGAATTTGAGCCGGCACTAATGGTACCATTAGTGCCGGTTCGAATGGCTATGCATTAATTCCGGTTCGTGTTGAACCTTTAGTACCGGTTGGTGCCACGAACCGGTACTAAAGGGGTGATGGCAGGCTGGCGTCAGGCCGGGGCCCCACGACCACCTTTAGTACCGGTTCGTGTCATAAACCGGTACTAAAGGGCTAACCTTTAGTACTGGTTTGTGCCATGAACCGGTACTAAAGGGGTCTGACCTATAGTACCGGTTTGTGACACAAACCGGCACTATAGGGCAATTTTCAAACTCTACCACCCCCCCCTCCCCGTGTGTCGCCATTTCAGTTCTGAAAAAATCAAAAGAAAATGATAAAAACTTCAAAAAATAAAATCCTTCGAGAGGTAGTTATATTACTACATTTACTAGTTAGGAAAATCTGAAAACTTAAATTTGGACATGTTTTGCAAAAAGTGTAGGGAAAATGTAAAACGGCTATAACTTTTGCATACGATGTCGGAAAAAAAACGTATAATATATCAAAAAGTTCAGCACGAAAATCCGCATTTGACGGAGACGGCCTACGGCCTGTTTGCAATTTTTTAGAATCCTCAAATTCTAAAAGGAAAAAAAAGATATGGTAAAATTTAAGTTTTTTTAAAAAAATTGTTAAATCTGGTCAAACTACTTATTCAAGAAGTATTAATGTTACTACATAATTATTCAAGAATATTAGTGTTACTAAATAATTATTTCAATTTTTTGAATTTTGGTCAAATTTGGTCAAGCTATGGTGAAACTGTGGTCAAACTATGGTCAAACTTATTCAAGAAATATTAGTGTTACTAAATAATTACTGTTTTTTAGAATAATAGTTTCAAACTCAAACAGTGCAATGTATGAGTTCATGCTCAAGCTAAACTCTGAGGGTTAATAGGATTGGCATCTTACTATTGTCAGGAAAACAACAAGACTTGGACAAGTGCAGACTTAGAAACTAAGGAGAATAGAACCCGAAAGTTAAGTCTGCTCGGGCTGAAGTAGTGAGAGGGATGGGTGACCGGTCGGGAAGTTAGATGATTTGGAATGAGTGATCCACACTTGAGCAGTTAAGAGAGGTGATTAGAGACTAAATCACCAAATAATTCAAAAAAATTAAAAATCAAAAAAAATAAAAAAATCCAAAATTTTCAAAAAAAAAACCCTTTAGTACCGGTTGGAACCGGTACTAAAGGTCCCCATACCAGGGCGCGAGCTCACGCCACGTGGTGGCACTTTAGCGCCGGTTCGTGCCGAACCGGTACTAAAGGGGGGGGGGGGCCTTTAGTGCCCACCAATTAGTGCCGGTTATGGAACCGGCACTAAAGGCCCTTACGAATCGGTTTTAAAGCTCCGTTTTTTACTAGTGGCTCATATTTTTTAGCGATAAATGCAAAGTTTCAGCTCATATTTTTTAGCGATGATCTCCATATCACGATCCGCAGAATACTACTGTCAAAGTTACAACTTTTTCTACTCTTTTCCTTTGACAATAAAGTAGTGATCTAGACTTATATTAAAAAAAATCTACAATACCACAAAAAAAGGCAAAACCTTCCGCAAATAGAGCTACATTTCCGACTTGCGGATCAGATGGACCTCCATCGTGAGTTCCTCGCTGCTCTTGTCTACCAGTTCGAACAGGCAGATGTCTCCCGCCTTCATGCTGGCCTCTGAGAGAAATTTCTTCCAGACTTGTAACGAAATCATCGTCACACGCCCATATGGTTCGACCGTCAGCTTTGTACGCCGCCACCGCATCGTGCTACCCTCCAGCCCAAGTAGGACATCTGTTTCTTGGAGCGGCTGCGGGAGACACTTCGAAGCATATTCTTGGCAGAAATTCTGTTCAGAAAAGAGCGCGAATTTCAGGCCGACGATTAAATAAGCAAGAAAATGGTTCTAAATTTGCAAACTCACCAGCTTTGGCTGCCGTACATCGCCTGCCGTCATCACCTTCACAAAGAGAGGGAATTTAGATCATATCTCCGAGACTTTCTCCTTTACTATGTTCTCTTGTGGCTTATTTATTTTCGCCCGTGCCGATAATATGTAGCGCTCGGCGTGGCCTGGACATACATGGGATGAGAAAACAGATCGATGTAGGAGATGGCGGCATTAAGAGCGAATTAAATCAATCAAGAAATAAAGAAAAAGAAGAAGAAGAAAAAGGAACGGACGGAGGTCACCTGGGTTGATGAGCCCGCCCATGGTGGACAGATCGCCGGCGGCTGTGTCGCAAGATGAAGCTGCTGCTTTGTGTTTCTGTTGGTTGGCTCCTCTCCTCCTCTCGATCCGCCGACTGCCTATATATATATATATATATATATATGTATATATATATAGTGTTTGTTGTTAGGATAATCATGACTTGGTTGGATGGATAAGCTAATTTGTTGGTTAGCCTATGGCCCGTTGGATGGATAATCGATGTGCATGCGCGTGAGTTGGTTAATCTATGTGCATGCGCCGCTGTCAACAACGCATGCATACACATGTGCATGCCTTGGTCTCCACTCCATGCATGGCTGCACGTCTCTCTCGCTCGCCGCCGGCACTCGGTTCTCGACGGTGGTGACGCCGGAGGACGGCGTCGCGTCAGTCAGCCGAAAGCGTGGACGTGTGCGCACGGCCTACGTACGTGCTTGTTTTTATTTTTTGACGAAAATGCTGCTGTGCAGCTTTTCATTGAATATGAGAGAGGGAAGACAGCGTACGTGGCGAGCTTTTCATTGGGAGCTTCACGACGACGTACGGTGACGTAGTTAAACGTGCCAGAGCATCTTGATGGCCGGATGCGTGGCGTGGTCGTCGGCGATGCATGCATCCGGCGGGCATGGATGTGTGGCGGGCGTCGAAAAAGTTTGGGACTTAGGATCGATCGACGGTGTGCAGGCTCTGCGTGCCTCGATTCGCACGCTCGCGGCCGGCACTGGGCAGGTGTGTATACATGCATGCGTTGTTGACACCGGCGCATGGACAAACGGGGAGGTTGGCCGGGCGGTGGTGCTAGCTAATTGGCTTGCTCGATATTATTAAGGGGCAGTGGCTTGAAATTTTTAATGGTATTTGACCATAGGCCTCCAAAATAGCACCTAATATCTCAAAACTGAATTAATTACACCGGTGGTGCTAGAACTTGGCGCAAACGATCATTTTGGTGCTAGACGTTGTGGCATACATTAAAGTGGTGTAAAAACTTGGCTTTGACGTGCAAATACGGTGCTTATCTCATTTTGCATATGGAACCGGCGCTGACTAGGCGTGTGGGGCCTGCTGTCATCCAATGGACCAGGAGAAGAGGGTGTGTGGCTTGTTTTTTCCAAAAACACCCTTGAAATATAAATTTTTTTCCACAAAAAAACCTGTTGGTGTGGGAGAGGTGCCATTTTTTCACCTCTATGAACAGTGGGTCCCATGTAAGGGTAAAACCTAATATCTCAAAACTGAATTAATTACACCAGTGGTGCTAGAACTTGGCGCAAACGATCATTTTGGTGCTAGAAGTTGTGGCATACATTAAAGTGGTGCAAAAACTTGGCTTTGAC
>NC_041390.1:21292085-21371064 GCF_002162155.2 Triticum dicoccoides
GGGTCCCATGTAAGAGTGAAACCTAATATCTCAAAACTGGATTAATTACACCGGTGGTGCTAGAACTTGGCGCAAACGATCATTTTGGTGCTAGAAGTTGTGGCATACATTAAAGTGGTGCAAAAACTTGGCTTTGACGTGCAAATACGGTGCTTATCTCATTTTGCATACGGAACCGGCGCTGACTAGGCGTGTGGGGCCTGCTGTCATCCAATGGACCAGGAGAAGAGGGTGTGTGGCTTGTTTTTTCCAGAAACACCCTTGAAATATAAATTTTTTCCCACAAAAAAACCTGTTGGTGTGGGAGAGGTGCCATTTTTTCACCTCTATGAACAGTGGGTCCCATGTAAGAGTGAAAATTAAACAAAACATAAGGTCACTGGGTCACGAACCCACAACCGAGACGTAAGAATCAAGCCGGCTAATCCACTCCAACATTCACGTTCCCGTGTACACAATGGATAACAAACTTATATGTATTTAACTTCGAAGCATGTGGACGGGCTGCAGATATTGCGGCCCATTTTACACCAGTTCGGTTTTTTCTATTTTATTTGTAAAAAGTATGTAAATTATAATGTCAGAACAAACATAAAGTTTGAATATTTATGTGCATAAATATTGCACATATGAATGAAAAAACTTATTTTAAAAACTGTTCACGTATTATTTGGAAAATAATCTTATATTTAAAATAAAATTTGTGAGTTACAAAAAGATTCTATGATTTAAAATAATAACAAATATTATTAAAACTAAAATTCAGAAAATTATTTTAGTTATACAAACATTTCAATCATCGGCAAGTTTGTATAGGTCAATATTTGTATAATTAAAGTTATTTAGAATTTAAAATTGAAACTGTTGATATTAGTATTAATTTTTAATAATTTAAATATAAGCCGCGAGTGTGTGATATTTTTTATTGACCATATTAACAAAATATTTTTTGTATAATACACGGATGTATATTTAGTTTTTATTTAATATTCATTGTTTGTATGTCTAATATTTATAACACACAAATATTTGAACGTAATTTTTATTACTTACGTTTTATAAAAATAAATAAAAAACAAACCGGTGAAAATTGCCGCAGTATGGGCAGCCCATTTAAGTTCCACATGCATACTGTTTAAGTACATATAACGTCCTTATCCAAAGTGAACATGGTAGTGTGGTGGGTTCATTAGCTAGCCGGCTTGCATGCTGATCGTTGGTTCGATTCTGTGCAGCCACACTTTTAGTTTAATTTTCACTCTCCCCCGCCTGTAATTTTCACTCTCTCTCTCCAGGCGGGACCGACTGGTCTTAGAGGTTAAAAAAAAATCCCACGTCAATAGTTTTGTTTTTCTAAAAAATATATTTCGAGGGTGTTTCTGAAAAAAACAAGTCACACACCCCTTCTCCCGGTCCGGCGGCTGGCATCGGGCTCCACACGCCTAGTCAGCGTTGATTCTGTATACAAATGAGATAAGCACTGTATTTGCACGTCAAAGCCAAGTTTTTGCACCATTTTTATGTATGCCACAACTTGTAGCACTAAAGTGACCGTTTGCGCCAGTTCTAGCACCACCACTGTAATTGACTCCTCAAAAATAGCATGAATGAAGTATCTATACTGTAGTGACCCAACACAACAACAGCTACTGAAAGGCAAGTGGCAAATGAAATAGAGCTTCTCAAGATTCACATCATCAACAACGGCTCAATGGCAGGCACGCAGGGCAGCCATAGCTCGAGGGATTGAGTGATACTACCTCCGTCCTGGTTTATTGGTTTCTTTTATAATTTGTGTCAAAGTTTAACCAAATATTTAACTAACAAAATGTTAATGCATGTCAACAAAAATTATATTATCGGATTCGTATCTGAACATAGTTTCCAATTATATTTTTTTAATGATATGCATGAACATTTTGATAGTTAAATTTATGGGCAAAATTTGGCACAAAATACAGAGAATTAGGACAAAATAGGTAATGAGGGTGATGTGGTGTTACTTTTTGCCGAGTTCTGCACTCGGATGTTAGGCTATGCCGAGTGCAGATCTTGGCAAAGGTGGCGCCTTGGCCACGTTCGCAATGTCAACTCTTTCCTCAGAACTGTGGTACTCAGGAAAAAAGGACACGAGGCAAGACCTACGTACACCCAAATAATTATGCCGAGTTGCAGACAAAGGGTGCTCGGCAAACATTTACTGCCAGGGAAAAAAGTAGTTTCGTAAATATGTTGCCGTGTAGTTGACAGAGGTGAGCTTGGTAACCTTTTACTGCCAGGGAAAAAAAGTATTTTCGTAAACATATTACCGAGTACGTGACAGAGGGAGCTCGGTGAACATGTACAACCAGGAAAAAAAGTATTTTCATAATATGTTGCCGAGTACGTGGTCCGTGAATCATGGCAAAGGTGGGTTGTACGTCATGGAGCCGTCAGGCGCAAATGACCATGCAACGTGACACTTTTTTTTGAAAGTTAACGTGACACTTATTTTCCGGGTGTCACGGAGGAAGTTCTCGCCATACACATAAGTTTTCTTTTCTTTTTTGCCAGGCACATCAGGCCAAGCGCTCGGTGATAGCAGGCGTGTGCCGTGTCCTACGGTTCGCCGAGAGCCGAACTCTACGAAGCTTTGGCCGTGATCTCGTGTTCTGGTACTCAGTAAACAACTAAGAACTTGATAATGATAATTTTTCCGTAGTGAACAGATATATGTTATAGCATATTACGTTTGTGCTCTCTTTGAATTTGAGTATACGGCCGAGAATAAATATGTCGTTAATATTAATGTCTAAGAATTATTTTGTCTACCGGTTTTTTAACGGCTCTGTCTACCATTCTAATCAGTTCTAGGTTTCTAGCAGAGATTGATGGATATAGAAGAAATATGCAAGCAGCTGTCCCTAGGTACGTGTAGCATCTCCTACTAATAACCAAGCGGGAGTGACCCTTTCATCTGGCAATGTATAGAGAGAGTCTTGTTACTCATCCTCCCCCTCCCCCTCCCCCTCCCCCTCGTGTCGCCTCCCCCCGGGCGGCGCCAGGGGCCCCAAACCCTAGCGCCGCCAGCACCCCCTTGCCACTCCCTCCTGTCGCCGCTGCCGCCGGCGTGGGCCGCGGTGGCGGCGGGCCCGGTGCCAAAGTTTCTGGGGGGAGGGGGGAGGGGGGGAGGCGGCGGATCCCATCTGAGGCGGCGGGGGCGGCCCTTCTCATGCGATCCAACGGCGGCGGCTAGGACGGAGGATCCGGGCTGTGCGGCGGGGGCCGAAGCACCATCGCCGGCGGAGCGGCGGCCCTGCATGGATGTCGGCGGTGGCAGCGCCCAATCCGGCGGGGTGGGTTGTCCTGCTCGTGATGGTGACGACGGTATCTACGGATCCAACGCCCCGTTTGGATCCGTCGCAGGGAGGCCTTTTGCCAACCGGCGGCGCGTGGAGGGACCGGTGAGGATATGCCGGATCTCTGCCAGAGTACCGACGGCAACATACGTCTTCGTGGCGAGGTCCGCTCGGTACCAGCCAGCCACGAGGTCGGGAAGACGTGGCTTCCGGTGAAAATCGCACCTGACTGCGTTCTTGGCGGACGATGGCGGCGTCTCAGACGTCGTTTCCTTCTGGAGGCATCGTCGTTGCAGGTCACATCAACCTGATCGGGAAGTTCCGGGGAAAACCCTAGATCTGGCTCTACCGGATCGGACGATGACGGTGCTATCAGTATCGTTCTCCCTCATGGGGGCATCGTTTTGGAGCAAGTGCTGGTTGGAGGGGACAAGAGGAGGAGCGGTGTTTCATCTGCTCCATTGACAACGGCGGATCTCGGCGGCGTGGCGCAGTGGAGACTCGGCGCCTGATGAGCGGAGATGGACTCGCGCAGGAGGGTGACGCTGCCTGGCGTCATGGTGGCGTCGGCGGCAGTTGGACCGGGCAAGATTGATGCAGCAGTACAGCTCTGAAGATGGATTGGTGGCAGGTGGCTGCGGCGGCCTCATACCCGGCAGGGGTCCTGGTTGAGAAGCACGCCGGACTGGTGGGTGCCCATACCCGACAGGCGTCCTGGGTGGGACCTCAAGTCTTTAGATGTTTAGGTTTGGCTGCGTGGTCTGTTTGGTATTTGGCTGCGCTTGTTTTGGTGGCTTTAGACTTATTGTTGTATGACTCTGTACGGTCTTGTGTCAATAATTAATAAAATGTCCGTATGCATCGTCCAGATGCAGAGGCCGGGGGTCGTCCTCCTTTTCTAAAAAAATCTGGCAATGACATGCCCAACAATCCACCGCGTGAGGTAATGTGTAGCTAAATATCCATTAGTTTCTTAGGGCATCCATTTTTTCTTAGGGCATCTTTAACGCGGACCCTCAAACCGTCCGCATACATTCGGACTGCGTGGCCCGGACGTGTTGTGCCATTCAACGCGGGTCTCGGTCCGCTTGGTGGTCCAGATGCACTTTTTTCCGTAAACTGGAGACAAAGTGGGAGGGAGGGAGGGTGGGCTTTGCGGGCGTCCGGACCACTCCAACGCCCGCATCTGACTGCCCTGGCCCACCCAAACCACCTTCCTCGCCCGCGCGCGCTTCTCGCCCGAAACGGTCAGCGTCACCCCAGAGTGTTGGTGATGCATTAATGCCCGGCCAGAGCAGACGTTACCTCTCAGTGGCGCCAGTATTGAAGCCGCGTCTCGACCGAGAGAGCGCTGCCCGCGCCGCTTCCCGGCGCATGCGACTGCCCTGCGTTCGAACGACACCATGGCCGGCCGGCCGTCTGTCTACCGCCCACATTAATGACATACGGTTGCCGAGGAACCTCCGGTGCCACTCGTTCGTCCGTCTGCCACCCACCATTGCCATTCATCCGCTATATAAACTTCAACCCCGGCCATAACCGTAGTCATCCTCTTCCTGTCCATTTTTCCTCTCCGCACCACTCCCACCATGGCCTCCTCGCACTCCAAACCTCTCTGGGATGGACTGTTACCGGAGTAGAAGAAGGAGATGGCGGTCATTATTGCCGCCGGCTTGTAGGCAGAGGTTGACGACATCACTATGGTGGACGCGGCCGAGAATGAGCTGGCGCCACCCTCCTTGTCGGTGCATTGCAGCATGACCATCAGCAAGGGTCGTGCCCATTACATGGACATGGTGCGGGAGGAGAAGTTTCGGGAGGCGGAGGAGCAGCTCGCCACCTGCAGGGCCATCAAGCAGGACGCGGACGTGACGGAGTAGGCAGCGCTGCTCGAGTCCTACAGCTCTGGATTCGCCTCACCCGCTGGCAGTGCCGCCAGCATCAGGGGGAACTCGAGGCCGCCTATAATTAGTTCGACCAGGCAACAGCAGAGGTGTGGGGCAAGAGCGATGATGAGGACATCGCCAGCTCTGCCAAGGTCGCGCTCCGCCGCCACGACCACGAAGTCGGCATGTCCTTGGGCGGCACCGGCAGCAAGGAGAAGTAGTCCATAGTAGGTCACCACTGTTCAGGTCCCAGGAAGTCCATCGCTCTTCCCCTCCCATTGAAGCCAAGCTTGGTGGGCTGAACATCGACGACCGATTAGCCACTAGGCGGCGACATGGAGGTGCACAACTTCATTTGCCGGGGCTCCGGAGGCCGAGGTTGCGTAGGCAGAGTTGGAGAGCACCGAGGCGGAACTGGAGAAGACGAAGGCAATAGCTGGAGCTTTAGTTCATGGGGCTCATGGACGGACATGGGGGACGGGCGGGGGCGATCATGTAGATTAGGTTTAGAGTGGGTTTTATTCTGGTTTTTATATGAAAAATGTAATAAATTTCGTCTGTTTTATATGAAACTCCGAGCGGTGGTTGGAGCTCGTTAAGGAGATTCGAGCCAAGCGCAAAGTTCATATTGCAGTCGGCTTGCCTCGAAACTTGCCGGAGTGGGAGGAGGAGGAGGAGGAGCAAGCACCTGATGTGACCATCGAAGACGAAGCCAAAGAAGGAGAAGGACGAGCAAGCACCTGATGCGACCATCGAGGACGAAGCCGAAGAAGGAGAAGGACGAAGGCATTGTAGATCTCACACCTTTTGCTGCCGGATACGCGCAAATAATAGTGCAGGTTTGCTAAATCTCAGTTGCATAACATTTTCTCGTGTTTCAGTCGGCTCCAGTGCATCACACCGAAAAGGTCATGACATCCCTGGCCTTGTCTGACCGGGATGACGGACAGATTATAGCCAACTGAAACTGCTAAAGATTTTTCTGTTACCCAAGGAATGGACACCCCTATAGTAATGAAACTATTATGTTTCCGATAGTTCAACTCTTCAGGATTATTTGATTGAACACTTCTTTGATGGCTACTTGATTGTACACTTTTTTCATAGCTATTTGATTGTACACTTTCATCCTATCCTCCAACTTTTTTCTAAGTTGGAGTAATCCCAAAACTAGAACCTTAGCAGAGCTCTCCGTCAAGTTCCATGAGGTTTAATTTAGTCTCACACGAAATATAGTGGCCGCCGGATGTGGTTTCAAAGGATAGGATGGGATTTGGAGTGATGTTGGGATCACTCTGTACTTCTGTAGGTTCATTTGCAGTAACACCCTACCCAAAGTTCAAATTGCAGCGACAACTAAAACAACATTGACTACAAGTATACCATTATTTGAAACTCAACCCATGGAACAACTAAAACATTCTGGATAGTTCAGGTATGTTAGAAACTCCAAAGTATCACGCCGAATAATAATGCACGTCTGTTAAATCTCAGCTGATTGAAATTTTTCTCGTGTTTAAGTCGGTTTTAGAGCATCACGCTGATGTCGCTTGAAGCTATGTCAGTATTTCCCCAAAGAGGAAGGGATGATGCAGCACAGCGGCGGTAGGTATTTTCCTCAGATATGAAACCAAGGTTATCGAACCAGTAGGAGAACCAAGCAACACAACGTAAACAACCCCTGCACACAAATAACAACAACGCGCAACCCGACGTGTTAAAGGGGTTGTCAATCCCTTTCGGGTACTGTGCCTCAAGATAGGCAAAAAGACATGAGGTAAATTTGTAGTAGATTGATAGATAGATCGCAAATAAAATAAAGTGTAGCAAAGTGTTTGTGTATTTTTGGTTTAATAGATCTGAAAATAAAAAGTGCAAATAAAATAGATCGCAAAGCAAATATATGAGAAAGAAGACCTGGGGGCCGTAGGTTTCACTACTGGCTTCTCTCGAGAAAGGTAGCAAACGGTGGGTAAACAAATTACTGTTGGGCAATTGATAGAACCTCAAATAATTATGACGATATCCAGGCAATGATCATTACATAGGCATCACATCCAAGATTAGTAGACCGACTCCTGCCTGCATCTACTACTATCACTCCACACATCGACTGCTATCCAGCATGCATCTAGTGTATTAAGTTCATGGAAAAACGGAATAATGCAATAAGAACGATGACATGTTGTAGACAAGATCTATCTATGTAGAGATAGACTCCATCGTTTTATCCTTAGTAGCAATGATACATACGTGTCGTTTCCCTTTCTGTCAGTGGGATCAAGCAACGTAAGATCGAACCCACTACCGGGCACCTCTTCCCATTGCAAGATAAATAGATCAAGTTGGCCAAACAAAACTCAAATATCGAAGAAGAAATACGAGGCTATAAGAGATCATGCATATAAGAGATCAAAGAAACTCAAATAACTTTCATGGATATAAAAAGATATGAGTGATCATAAACTCAATGTTCATCAGATCCCAACAAACACACGTAAAAGAGTTACATCATATGGATCTCCAAGAGACCATTGTATTGAGAATTCAGCAAGAGAGAGAAATCCATCTAGCTACTAACTACGGACCCGAAGGTCTACAAAGAACTACTCACGCATCATCGGAGAGGCACCAATGGAGGTGGTGAACCCCATCTGAGATGGTGTATAGATTGGATCTGGTGGTTCTGGACTCTGCGGTGGCTGGATGAATATTTTGTCGACGTGCCTATGGTTTCTGGAATATTGGCGTATTTATAGAGCAAAGAGGCAGTCCGGGGGCACCCAAGGTGGGCACAAACCACCAGGGCGCGCCTGGGCCTCCTGGCACGCCCTGGTGGGTTGTCCCCTCCTCGGGACCCCCCAGGTTCAACCAGTGCCCAATAGCTTCCTCCTGGTCCATAAAAAATCTCTATGAAGTTTCTTGGCATTTGGACTCCGTTTGGTATTGATTTCCTGTGATGTAAAAACATGGAAAAACAGCAACTGGCACTTGGCACTATGTCAATAGGTAAGTATCAAAAAATGATATAAAATCATTATAAAATAACTATAAAACATCCAAGATTGATAATAAAACAGTATGGAACAATCAAAAAATATAGATATGTTGGAGACGTATCAGCATCCCCAAGCTTAACTCCTGCTCGTCCTCGAGGAGGTAAGTGATAAAAACAGAATTTTTGATGTGGAGTGCTGTTTATCATATCATATCATATTTTTTCTTTGTAGCATGGACATTTGGACTTTTATGTGATTCAAAGCAATAGTCTAGTTTTGACATAATAATTTAGATACTGAACCATATCAACAAGCAACCATGTCTTCCAAAATATCAATGCTAAAATAAGTTATTGCTAGCCCATCATGCTCAAAAATTGATCCATTAATGAAACACACTTGAATGTTAGCTACACCCAATACTTAAGTACCATCATATTGCCTCTTAGTTGGTGCTTTTTATGAGAGAAGATGGAGACTCGAAATAAAAATAAAATTGCATAAAGTAAAAGAAAGGCCCTTCGCAGAGGGAAGTAGGAATTTGTAGAGGTGCCAGAGCCCAAAGCAAAAAAATTAGAGATAAAAACATTTTGGGAGGTGTATCCATCCCACCAACGAAAATGACTCAGAGTTCCGAACACTTTCCATGCTAGATATTCCATAGGCGGTTCCCAAACAGAAAATAAAGTTTATTTCTTTTTCCACCATTCTTTCACTTTCCATGGCTAGCCGTATCCACGGGTGTCCTCCATACCAACACTTTTCAAGAAATTTACTATTTGACAACATAAAGTAAATTCATTTTTGCATTTAAGGACTGGGCATCCCTAAAACCTTTGCCTTACTCTTGTGCAATGACAAATGAATAAACACTCATCATGAGAATAACACATCCAGCATGGAAAATACTAGCCACCCCTCACCGCTCCGCGAGCGAAACAAACACACAAAAGAGAAGTTTATTTTGAAAATTAGAGATGGCACATGCAAATTTGCTTAGAACGGCAAAAGAATACCGCATATAGGTAGATATAGTGGACTCATGTGGAAAAACTCGTCTAAAGGATTTTAGATGCACAAGTAGAGATCATACTTGGTGCAAAATGAAGGCTAACAAAAGATTGAGAAGCGACCAACCAAGAAACGAATAATCTCATAAGCAAGCATTAAGCATAATTAACACCGAATAATGCACCACAAGTAGGATATAATTTCATTGCATGACTATTGACTTTCGTGCATGCATATATAAGGAATCACAAACCTTAACACCAACATTCTTACTAAAGCATAATTACTCATCAACATGACTCACATATCACATCATCATATCTCAAAACTATTACTAAGAATCAAGTTTATTTTGTCCAATGATCTTCATGAATTTTTTTACTTATCCTTCTAGTATATCTATCACTTTGGGACTAATTTTCATGTGTTGCTTTTCATTAGCTCAAACAAATATAAGGGAAGATCATGAGCATAATTTTTTTATTGCTCTCAAAATAATTTAAGTGAAGCAAGAGAGAATTTCTTCAAAAAAATTCTACTAACTCTAAAATAAATCTAAGTGAAGCAAGAGAGCATTTCTTCAAAAATACTAAGCACACCGTGTTCAAAAAGATATAAGTGAAGCACTAGAGCAAGTCCTAGCTCATAAAAGATTTAAGTGAAGCACAGAGAGCAATTCTAACAAGTCATGGCATAATTTTAGCTCTCTCAAATAGGTGTGTCCAGCAAGGATTGATGACTTAAAACATAAAATAAAACAAGCAAAGACTCATATCATACAAGATGCTCCAAGCAAAACACATATTATGTGACGAATAAAAATATAGCTTCGAGTAAAATACCGATAGTTGTTAGAAGAAAGAGGGGATGCCACTCGGGGGCATCCCCAAGATTAGTTGGTTACTCATTCTTGGATAATAGCTTGGGATGCCGGGCATCCCCAAGCTTAGGCTCTTCTATCCTTGTTTCATCCATCATAAGATAACCCAAAACTTGAAAACTTCAATCACACAAAACTCAACAAAACCTTCGTGAGATCTGTTAGTATAAGAAAGCAAACCACTACTATAAGTTATGTACCAAACCAATTCATATTTTGTTTTTGTATTATATCTAATGTATTCCAACTTTTCTATGGCAAAAACTCATCAAAAAAAGCCATAGAGCCATCAAAATAAGCACACAACACAAAGAAAACAGAATCTGTCAAAACAGAACAGTTTGTAGCAATCTGACTTTTGCGAATACTTCTGGAACTCCAAAAATTCTACCAAATTAGTAAGGCCCGGGTAATTTGTATATTAACCTTGTGCAAAAAGAATCAGGGAAAAATCTATTTTCTGTGATTTATGAAAATTATTTTCGTGAGCGCAAAGTTTCTGTCTTTTTCAGCAAGATCAAACAACTATCACCCAAGAGGATCCTAAAGGCTTTACTTGGCACAAACACTAACTAAAATACAAAAAACACAATCATAACAGTAGCATAATTGTGCTAACACTCGAAAACAGAAAGCAAAAAAGCAAAAATAAAATTTATTCATTGGGTTGCCTCCCAACAAGCGCTATAGTTTTACGCCCTTAGTTAGGCATAAAGCAAGGATCTAAGTTTTGTCATCCTTCTTATTCTTACTTTTCTTAGAGGATTTTCATCATGGGGTTTTGTAAACAGAACATAAAACATATTATCCATGGAAACTTTAGCATTCCTTAGTTGGTTTTCATCTTAACCCCTTTGATTTCCCGCAACAATCCAAGAGTAGTGTTGATTAACATTATTAAAAACTTGTTGGATTGTATCTAGAATGGGACGTCCTTTTTAAGATTCTCATCAAAGATCTTATTATCCTGAAGCAAATGCCTTAATGCATAGTCAGTATTGTAAATAATTTCATCTATCACGGGTTTTTCACGATTCATACCATAAAAATTAAAGATTTCCCTAGCTTCCCGAATTATGTAGTCAAACTCATTCATAAGAATGAGAGTGGCCAAATTTTTAGCCCTAGGATTCTTTATGTCGCGAAGCTCAAAAAACAATCTTTGCAAAGTAGGATGGGTACGAATAAATTTACTTTCAAGTTTCAGAACTAGTGCTGAAATAGCATCCGCATAAGATCTAGTAGTTTTAATTATAGGAGCGTCATCAAGACTTAGATTCCCAACACAATTGAAAAATTCTTGGACATGTTCTTTTCCCATAATGATCCCTTGCCCCAAGATAAAAGTTTTAGCATCCAGATTGCCCGTACGTCCAATTTTAGGAGTTAGGCCATCATCTGTTGGTGCCATACCGAAATCACTCATATTGCAAGCAAATGATAAATCTGACAAGAAAACGGTGAACGGGAAAAGGGAGGCGAATAAAACGGCAAATTTTTGTGAAGTGGGGGAGAGGAAAACGAGAGGAAAATTGCAAATAATGTAAATTGCCAGGAGATGAGATTTGTGATTAGGAACTTGGTATATGTTGAAGATCCTCCCTGGCAACGGCGCCAGAAATTCCTTTTGATGTCGCTTGAAGCTACGTCGTATTTCCCCAAAGAGGAAGGGATGATGCAGCATAGCGGCGGCAGGTATTTCCCTCAGATATGAAACCAAAGTTATCGAACCAGTAGGAGAGCCAAGTAACACAACGTAAACACCCCCTGCACACAAATAACAACACCTTGCAACTTGACGTGTTAAAGGGGTTGTCAATCCCTTTCGGGAATGGCGCCTCAAGATAGGCAAACGGACGTGAGGTAAATTTGTAGTAGATTGATAGATAGATCGCAAATAAAATAAAGTGCAACAAAGTATTTTCATATTTTTGGTTTAATAGATCTGAAAATAAAAGGTGCAAATAAAATAGATCGCAAAGCAAATATATGAGAAAGAAGACCCGGGGGCCGTAGGTTTCACTAGTGGATTCTTTCGAGAAAGGTAGCAAACGGTGGGTAAACAAATTACTGTTTGGCAATTGATAGAACCTCAAATAATTATGACAATATCCAGGCAATGATCATTACATAGGCATCAGGTCCAAGATTAGTAGACCAACTCCTGCCTGCATCTACTACTATTACTCCACACATCGACCGTTATCCATCATGCATCTAGTGTATTAAGTTCATGGAAAAATGGAGTAGTGAAATAAGAACGATGACATGATATAGACAAGATCTATCTATATAGAGATAGAACCCATCATTTTATCCTTAGTAGCAACGACACATACGTGTCGTTTCCCTTTCTGTCACTCGGATCAAGCACCGTAAGATCGAACCCACTACCGGGCACCTCTTCCCATTGCAAGATAAATAGATCAAGTTGGCTAAACAAAACCCAAATATCGAAGAAGAAATACGAGGCTATAAGAGATCATGCATATAAGAGATCAAATCAACTCAAATAACTTTCATGGATATAAAAAGATATGATTGATCATAAACTCAAAGTTCATCAGATCCCAACAAACACGTCGCAAAAGAGTTACATCATGTGGATCTCCAAGAGACCGTTGTATTGAGAATTCAGCGAGAGAGAGAAAGCCATCTAGCTACTAACTATGGACCCGAAGGTCTACAAAGAACTACTCATGCATCATCGGAGAGGCATCAATGGAGGTGGTGAACCCCATCCGAGATGGTGTCTAGATTGGATCTGGTGGTTCTGGACTCTGTGGCGACTCGATGAATATTTTGTCGACGTGCCTAGGGTTTCTGGAATATTGAGGTATTTATAGAGCAAAGAGGCGGCCCGGGGGCACCTGAGGTGGGCACCACCCACCAGGGCGCGCCTGGGCCTCCTGGCGCGCCCTGGTGGGTTGTCCGTGAAGGAAAAATATGCCCTAAAGGAAATAATAAAGTTGTTATTTATATTGCCTTATATCATGATAAATGTTTATTATTCATGCTAGAATTGTATTAACTGGAAACTTAGTACATGTGTGAATACATACACAAACAGAGTGTCACTAGTATGCCTCTACTTGACTAGCACGTTGAATCAAAGATGGTTAAGTTTCCTAGGCATAGACATGAGTTGTCATTTGATTAACGGGATTACATCATTAGAGAATGATGTGATTGACTTGACCCATTCCGTTAGCTTAGCACGTGATCGTTTAGTTTGTTGCTATTGCTTTCTTCATGACCTATACATGTTCCTATGACTATGTGATTATGCAACTCCCGAATACCGGACGAACACTTAGTGTGCTATCAAATGTCACAACGTAACTTGGTGATTATAAAGATGCTCTACAGGTGTATCTGATGGTGTTTTTTGAGTTGGCATAGATCGAGATTAGGATTTGCCACTCCGAGTATCGGAGAGGTATCTCTGGGCCCTCTCGGCAATGCACATCACTATAAGCCTTGCAAAGAATGTGACTAATGAGTTAGTTGCGGGATGATGCATTATGGAACGAGTAAAGAGACTTGCCGGTAATGAGATTGAACTAGGTATTGAGATACCTGATACGTCTCCAACGTATCTATAATTTATGAAGTATTCATGCTATTATATTATCTGTTTTGGATGTTTTTGGCCTTTACTAAACACTTTTATATTATTTTTGGGACTAACCTATTAACCGGAGGCCCAGCCCAAATTGTTGTTTTCTTGCCTATTTCAGTGTTTCGAAGAAAAGGAATATCAAACGGAGTCCAAATGGAATGAAACCTTCGGGAGAGTTATTTTTGGACCGGAAGCAATCCAGGAGACTTGGAGTAGACGCCAGGGAAGCATCGAGGAAGCCACGAGGGAGGGAGGCGCGCCCTACCCCCCTGGGCGCGCCCCCACCCTCGTGGGCCCCTCGTGGCTCCCTTGACCGACTTCTTTCGCCTATATATGTCCATATACCCTAAAAACATCAGGGAGCACAATAGATCGGGAGTTCCGCTGCCGCAAGCCTCTGTAGCCACCAAAAACCAATTGGGGCCCCGTTTCGGCACCCTGCCGGAGGGGGCATCCATCACCGGTGGCCATCTTCATCAGCCCGGCGCTCTCCATGACGAGGAGGGAGTAGTTCACCCTCGGGGCTGAGGGTATGTACTTGTAGCTTTGTGTTTGTTCTCTCTCTCTCTCGTGTTCTTTAGGTGGTACGATCTTGATGTATCGCGAGCTTTGAATTATAGTTGGATCTTATGATGTTTCTCCCCCTCTACTCTCTTGTAATGGATTGAGTTTTCCCTTTGAAGTTATCTTATCGGATTGAGTCTTTAAGGATTTGAGAACACTTGATCTCTGTCTTGCATGTGCTTATCTGTGGTGACAATGGGATATTCACGTGATTCACTTGATGTATGTTTTGGTGATCAACTTGCGGGTTCAGTGACCTTGTGAACTTATGCATAGGGGTTGGCACACGTTTTCGTCTTGACTCTCCGGTAGAAACTTTGGGGCACTCTTTGAAGTTCCTTGTGTTGGCTGAATAGATGAATCTGAGATTGTGTGATGCATATCGTACAATCATACCCACGGATACTTGAGGTGACATTGGTGTATCTAGGTGACATTAGGGTTTTGGTTGATATGTGTCTTAAGGTGTTATTCTAGTACGAACTCTTGAATAGATCGATCCGAAAGAATAACTTTGAGGTGGTTTCGTACCCTACAATAATCCCTTCGTTTGTTCTCTGCTATTAGTGACTTTGTAGTGACTCTTTGTTGCATGTTGAGGGATAGTTATATGATCCAATTATGTTATTATTGTTGAGAGAACTTGCACTAGTGAAAGTATGAACCCTAGCCTTGTTTCGAAGCATTGCAATACCATTTGTGCTCACTTTTATCATTAGTTACCTTGCTGTTTTTATATTTTCAGATTACAAAAACCTATATCTACCGTCCATATTGCACTTGTATCACCATCTCTTCGCCGAACTAGTGCACCTATACAATTTACCATTGTATTGGGTGTGTTGGGGACACAAGAGACTCTTTGTTATTTGGTTGCAAGGTTGCTTGAGAGAGACCATCTTCATCCTACACCTCCCACGGATTGATAAACCTTAGGTCATCCACTTGAGGGAAAGTTGCTACTGTCCTACAAACCTCTGCACTTGGAGGCCCTAGAACGTCTACAAGAAGAAGGTTCCGTAGTAGACATCAAGCTCTTTTCTAGCGCCGTTTCCGGGGAGGTGAGTGCTTGAAGGTATATCTTTAGATCTTGTAATCGAATCTTTTATTTTCTTGTTTTATCACTAGTTTCGTCTATAAAAGAAAATTACAAAAAAATGGGATTGAGGGTGCCTCATATGCTTCATCTTTTTAATATCTTCCGTGAAAATAAGGATTAGGATTCCGATAATTGTGCTCAATTGCTAGAGGAAGAATGCATTAAAATGTTTGGCACTAAATATTTGAATGATGAGCACGATTGCAATGTTGTTAGTATGAATTCTTTGAATACCTATGGTGCTAATGATATGCAAAGCCACAAGCTTGGGGATGCTATGTTTGATGAAGATGATATTTTTTGTCCCCCAAGTTTTGATGAGCAAATTTATTATGATGAAATCATGCCACCTATTTATGATTATTATTGTGATGACATGTATGATATAAAGAATAAAGATAACTATGAAACTTGTCATCGTGTTTTTAATTTTCGATTGGATTATGCTTCACATGATAGTTATTTTGTTGAGTTTGCTCCCACTATTCCGAATGAGAAGAATTTTGCTTATGTGGAGAGTAGTAAAATTTCTATGCTTGTGCATCATGAAAATAGTGCTTCATGTGATGGTTATACTGTTGAATTCATTCATGATGCTACTGAAAATTATTATGAGGGAGGAACATATGCTTGTAGGAATTGCAATAATATCAAGTTTCCTCTCTATGTGCTTAAAGTTTTAAACTTATGCTTGTTTTGCCTCCCTATGCTAGTTGATTATTGTTCCCATAAGTTGTTTGCTCACAAAATCCCTATGCATAGGGAGTGGGTTAGGCTTAAATGTGCTAGTAATATGCTTCATGATGCTCCCGTTATGTTTCAATTCTTATCTTTTATGTGAGCATCATGGTCATCATCATGCCTAGCTAAAAAGGCAATAAAGAAAAGCGCTTGTTGGGAGACAACCCAATATTTACATTTAATGTTTTTTTGTGTTCACATTATTATGCTACTGTAGTACTCATGTTTTATAGCTTTTGTTTCAATAAAGTGCCAAGTAATACCTTTAGGATAGCCTACGGTGATAGTTAATTTGATCTTGCTGAAAAATAGAAACTTTTGCGCGCACGAGATTAGTTTTCATAAATCACAAAAACGTGATTTTGAATTGATTCTTTTTGAAGAAGATTAGTAAACAAATTTATTAGGACTTCCTAATTTGGTAGAATTTTTGGAGCTGCATAGTATTCGAGAGTTACAGATTACTACAGACTGTTCTGTTTTTGACAGATTCTGTCTTCTATGTGTTGTTTGCTTATTTTGATGAATCTATGAGTAGTATCGGAGGATATGAACCATAGAGAAGTTGGAATACAGTAGATATTACACAAATATTAATTTATAATGAGTTCACAACAGTACCAAAAGTGGTGATTTATTTTCTTATACTAACGGAGCTCATAAGATTTTCTGTTGAGTTTTGTGTTGTGAAGTTTTCAAGTTATGGGTAAAGATTTGATGGACTATGGAATAAGGAGTGGCAAGAGCCTAAGCTTGGGGATGCCGAAGGCACTCCAAGGTAATATTTAAGGACAACCAAGAGCCTAAGCTTGGGGATGCCCCGGATGGCATCCCCTCTTTCGTCTTCGTTCATCGGTAACTTTACTTGGAGCTATATTTTTATTCACCACATGATATGTGTTTTGCTTGGAGCTTCATTTTATTTTGTTAGTATTTGCTTTCTGTTATTTATAATAATGTTTTTCATCTCTATTTTCAATAAAAATGTCAAGGATAGCCTTTACCATGCTTATTTTGCAAGTATACATGTTGCTGTTTCAAAACAGAAAGTTTACCGCTATTGCAAATATTCCCTAGAAAAGTCAGAATATGGTGAAATGCTGATTTTTTTTGCATATTTAGCTCTGATAAATTATCTACAGTATGGTAGAATTTCATAATGTTTGGAGGTGGGAAGTATGATGAATCTTGCATTATTTATAGACTGTACTGTTTTGGCAGATCGCTGTTATGTTTGCATTGTTTGCATATGTTTGCTCGTTTAATGTTTCTATTTGAGGATAGGAGTATTAAATATGTAGAGGCATTTAGTATGCAATGTTGAATAATAATTTTAGTGATTTGTTACAGTAGAGAATGATAAGGATTTTGCATTGGTTTATACTAACTTATCTCACGAGTTCTTGTTGAGTTTGGCGTGGATGAAGCTTTCGAGATTTAGGAAACCGAGATATAAAAGGAATTAAGGAGACATAAAAGCTCAAGCTTGGGGATGTCCAAGGCATCCCACCTTTCTTCTTCAACAATTATCTGTTAGTATTGGTTGAACCTAACTTTTTGCTTCTTCACTTGATGTGTGCTATCCTTGAAATGTCATTTTGTTTTGCTTTGCTTGTTGCTTGAATAAAATACATTAGATCTAAAATTCTTAAGGATAGAGAGTCTTCACATATCTACATAATTATTTAACTACTTATTGATCTTCACTTATATCTTTTTGGAGTAGTTTGTCATTTACTCGTGTGCTTCACTTATATCCTAAGAGTAAATGGTTGAATGATTTGAATGTCATAAATCTGAAATTATATATGTTTCATATGCCTTTCCCATGGGGAGTAATACCTCCACATATAAGAAGTAGAGGTGGTAAATTTTTTGAAGGTTAGCAAACATTGTATTGGTCACTTGAACAATTCATGAAGAATATTGAAGGAAGAGAGATTTCACATATAAATATACTATCTTGGACATCTTTTGTAATTATGAGCACTCATTAAAATATAACATGCTAAAAGGTTGATGTTGAAAAAGGAAGACAATGTAATGGGTTATGTCTTCTTATATCCGAAATAACGTCTATTGTCATGGATCATCCAACATGCTGAGCTTGCCTTTCCCCCTCATGCTAGTCAAACTCTTTGCACCAAGTAGAGATACTACTTGTGCTTCCAAACATCCCTTAAACCAGTATTGCCATGAGATTCCACCATACCTACCTATGGATTGAGTAAGATCCTTCAAGTAAGTTGTCATTGGTGCATGCAATAAAAATTGCTCTCTAAATATGTATGAACTATTAGTGTGGAGAAAATAAGCTTTATACGATCTTGTGATGTGGAAGCAATAAAAGCGACGAACTGCATAATAAAGGTCCCTATCACAAGTGGCAATATAAAGTGACATTCTTTCGCATTAAGATTTGTGCATCCAACTATAAAAGCGCATGACAACCTCTGCTTCCCTCTGCGAGGGGCCTATCTTTTATTCTTGTCTTATACCTTATGCAAGAGTCATGGTGATCTTCACCTTTCCTTTTTACATTTTATCCTTTGGCAAGCACATTGTGTTGGAAAGATCCTGGTATATATATATATATATCCAACTGGATGTAAGTTATCATGAAGTATTATTGTTGACATTACCCTTGAGGTA
This sequence comes from Triticum dicoccoides, assembly GCF_002162155.2. NCBI lineage: Eukaryota > Viridiplantae > Streptophyta > Magnoliopsida > Poales > Poaceae > Triticum > Triticum dicoccoides. The sequence continues at coordinate 21,310,878 of NC_041390.1, forward strand.
AAAGGTTGGGAGGCAAAACTATAAGCCCCTATCTTTCTGTGTGTCCGATTAAAGCTTTGAACCCATAAATATCGTGTGAGTGTTAGCAATTGTGAAAGATTAAATGATAGTTGAGTATGCGGAGTTTGCTAAATCAAAGCTCTGACATAGACCCTTCCTGAAAATAAGATGAATTGCAATTGTGTGATGACTAAGAGCACTGTTTGTTACTTTTCAAGAAAGTTTATGATCTATAGTTTAACAGGTGAATAGCTTGTTACTTGATCATGAGAATTTTTATGACATGAGCTACTGTTATGACATATGATGATGCTAGAAAAGGTGTTTGAAATTATCATTGATCAAACTTGTGCACCTGCTAGCATTCACACTTCGTAAATTATTTCTTTTATCATTTACCTACTCGAGGACGAGCAGGAATTAAGGTTGGAGATGCTGATACGTCTCCAACGTATCTATAATTTACGAAGTATTCATTCTATTATATTATCTATTTTGGATGTTTTTGGCCTTTACTAAACACTTTTATATTATTTTTGGGACTAACCTATTAACCGGAGGCCCAGCCCAAATTGCTGTTTTCTTGCCTATTTCAGCATTTCGAAGAAAAGGAATATCAAGCGGAGTCCAAACAGAATGAAACCTTTGGGAGAGTTATTTTTGGAACGGAAGCAATCCATGAGACTTGGATTAGACGTCAGGGAAGCATCAAGGAAGCCACGAGGGAGGGAGGCGCGCCCTACCCCCTAGACACGCCCCCACCCTCGTGGGCCCCTCGTGGCTCCCCTGACCGACTTCTTTCGCCTATATATGTCCATATACCCTGAAAACATCAGGGAGCACAATAGATCGGGAGTTCGGCCGCCGCAAGCCTCTGTGGCCACCAAAAACCAATCGGGGCCCCGTTCCGGCACCCTGCGGGAGGGGGGATCCATCACCGGTGGCCATCTTCATCATCCCGGCGCTCTCCATGACGAGGAGGGAGTAGTTCACCCTCGGGGCTGAGGGTATGTACCAGTAGCTATGTGTTTGATCTCTCTCTCTCTCTCGTGTTCTTGAGGTGGTACGATCTTGATGTATCGCGAGCTTTGCTATTATAGTTGGATCTTATGATGTTCTCCCACTCTACTATCTTGTAATGGATTGAGTTTTCCCTTGAAGTTATCTTATCGGATTGAGTCTTTAAGGATTTGAGAACACTTGATGTATGTCTTACATGTGCTTATTTGTGGTGACAATGGGATATTCATGTGATTCACTTGATGTATGTTTTGGTGATCAACTTGTGGGTTCAGTGACCTTGTGAACTTATGCATAGGGGTTGGCACACGTTTTCGTCTTGAGTCTCCGGTAGAAACTTTGGGGCACTCTTTGAAGTTCCTTGTGTTGGTTGAATAGATGAATCTGAGACTGTGTGATGCATATCGTACAATCATACCCACGGATACTTGAGGTGACATTGGAGTATCTAGGTGACATTAGGGTTTTGGTTGATATGTGTCTTAAGGTGTTATTCTAGTACAAACTCTTGAATAGATCGATCCGAAAGAATAACTTTGAGGTGGTTTCGTACCCTACAATAATCTCTTCGTTTATTCTCCGCTATTAGTGACTTTTGCAGTGACTCTTTGTTGCATGTTGAGGGATAGTTATATGATCCAATTATGTTATTATTGTTGAGAGAACTTGCACTAGTGAAAGTATGAACCCTAGGCCTTGTTTCGAAGCATTGCAATACCGTTTGTGCTCACTTTTATCATTAGTTACCTTGCTGTTTTTATATTTTCAGATTACAAAAACCTATATCTACCATCCATATTGCACTTGTATCACCATCTCTTCGCCGAACTAGTGCACCTATACAATTTACCATTGTATTGGGTGTGTTGGCGACACAAGAGACTCTTTGTTATTTGGTTGCAGGGTTGCTTGAGAGAGACCATCTTCATCCTACGCCTCCCACAGATTGATAAACCTTAGGTCATCCACTTGAGGGAAATTTGCTACTGTCCTAAAAACCTCTACACTTGGAGGCCCAACAACGTCTACAAGAAGAAGGTTGCGTAGTAGACATCAATACCGATGATCGAATCTCGGGCAAGTAACATACCAATGACAAAGGGAACAACATATGTTGTTATGCGGTTTGACCGATAAAGATATTCATAGAATATGTAGGAACCAATATGAGCATCCAGACTCCGCTATTGGTTATGGACCGGAGACGAGTCTCGGTCATGTCTACATAGATCTGGAACCATTAGGGTCCGCACGCTTAACATTCAGTGATGATCGGTATTATGCGTTTATGTGTTTTGATGTACCGAAGGTTGTTCGGAGTCCCGGATGTGATCACGAACATGACGAGGAGTCTTGAAATGGTCGAGACATAAAGATCGATATATTGGATGGCTATGTTTAGACATCGGAATGGTTCTGGGTGAGTTCGGGCATTTACTGGAGTACCGGGAGGTTACCGGACCCCCCCTCGGGGAGTCATTGGGCCTTAATGGGCCTTAGTGGGAGAGAGGAGGAGGCGGCCAAGGAGGGTGTGCCCCCGAAGCCCAATCTGAATTGGGTGGGGGCCCGACCCTCCTTTCTTTCCTCCTCTCTCCTCCTTCCTTCCTCTCCTACTCCATCTAGGCAAGGGGGGGGGGGAATCCTACTCCGGTGGGAGTAGGACTCTCCTTGGGCGCGCCATAGAGGGCCGGACCTCCCCCTTTTCGACTCCTTTATATACGAGGGAGGGGGCACCCATAGACACACCAGTTGACAATTGTCTTAGCCGTGTGCGGTGCCCCCCTCCACCGATTTCCACCTCGGTCATATCGTTGTAGTGCTTAGGCGAAGCCCTGTGTCTGTAATTCAAGGAAATATGCCCTAGAGGCAATAATAAAGTTATTATTTATTTCCTTATTTCATGATAAATGTTTATTATTCATGCTAGAATTGTATTAACCGGAAACATAATACATGTGTGAATACATAGACAAACAGAGTGTCACTAGTATGCCTCTAGTTGACTAGCTCGTTGATCAAAGATGGTTATGTTTCCTAACCATAGACATGCGTTGTCGTTTGCTTAAGGGGATCACATCATTAGGAGAATGATGTGATTGACTTGACCCATTTCGTTAGCTTAGCACTTGATCGTTTAGTTTGTTGCTATGCTTTCTTCATGACTTATACATGTTCCTATGACTATGAGATTATGCAACTCCAGTTTGCCGGAGGAACACTTTATGTGCTACCAAATGTCACAACGTAACTGGGTGATTATAAAGGAGCTCTACAGGTGTCTCCAAAGGTACATGTTGGGTTGGCGTATTTCGAGATTAGGATTTGTCACTCCGATTGTCGGAGAGGTATCTCTGGGCCCTCTCGGTAATGCACATCACATAAGCCTTGCAAGCATTGCAACTAATGAGTTAGTTGCGAGATGATGTATTACGAAACGAGTAAAGAGACTTGCCGGTAACGAGATTGAACTAGGTATTGAGATACCGACGATCGAATCTCGGGCAAGTAACATACCGATGACAAAGGGAACAAGGTATGTTGTTATGCGGTCTGACCGATAAAGATCTTCGTAGAATATGTGGGAGCCAATATGAGCATCCAGGTTCCGCTATTGGTTATTGACCGGAGACGTGTCTCGGTCATGTCTACATTGCTCTCGAACTCGTGGGGTCCGCACACTTAAGGTTTTGATGACAGTTATATTATGAGTTTATGCATTTTGATGTACCGAAGTTTGTTCGGAGTCCCGGATGTGATCACGGACATGACGAGGAGTCTCGAAATGGCCGAGACATAAAGATTGATATATTGGAAGCCTATATTTGGATATCGGAAGTGTTCCGGGTGAAATCGGGATTTTACCGGAGTACCAGGAGGTTACCGGAACCCCCCGGCAGATATATGGGCCTTAGTGGGCTTTAGTGGAAGAGAGGAGAGGTGGCCAGGGCTGGGCCGCGCGCCCCTCCCCCTAGTCCGAATAGGACAAGGAGAGGGGGGCGGCGCCCCCCTTCCTTCTCTCTCTCCTCTTTCCCCCTCCCGAATCCTATTCCAACTAGGAAAAGGGGGGAATCCTACTCCCGGTGGGAGTAGGACTCCTCCTGGCGCGCCCTCCTCCTGGCCGGCCGCACCTCCCCCTGCTCCTTTATATACGGGGGCTGGGGGCACCTCTAGACACACAAGTTGATCCACGTGATCATATTCTTAGCCGTGTGCGGTGCCCCCTTCCACCATAATCCTCGATAATATTGTAGCGGTGCTTAGGCGAAGCCCTGCGACGGTAGTACATCAAGATCGTCACCACGCCGTCATGCTGACGGAACTCTTCCCCGACACTTTGCTGGATCGGAGTCCGGGGATCGCCATCGAGCTGAACGTGTGCTAAAACTCGGAGGTGCCGTAGTTTCGGTGCTTGATCGGTCGGGCCGTGAAGACGTACGACTACATCAACCGCGTTGTGCTAACGCTTCCGCTGTCGGTCTACAAGGGTACGTAGATCACACTCTCCCCTCGTTGCTATGCATCACCATGATCTTGCGTGTGCGTAGGAAATTTATTGAAATTACTATGTTCCCCAATAGTGGCATCCGAGCCTAGGTTTTATGTGTTGATGTTATATGCACGAGTAGAACACAAGTGAGTTGTGGGCGATATAAGTCATACTGCTTACCAGCATATCATACTTTGGTTCGGCGGTATTGTTGGCGAAGCGGCCCGGACCGACATTACGCGTACGCTTACGCGAGACCGGTTCTCCCGACGTGCTTTGCACAAAGGTGGCTAGCGGGTGACAGTTTCTCCTACTTTAGTTGAACCGAGTGTGGCTACGCCCGGTCCTTGCGAAGGTTAAAACAGCACCAACTTGATAAACTACCGTTGTGGTTTTGATGCGTAGGTAAGATTGGTTCTTGGTTAAGCCCGTAGCAGCCACGTAAAACTTGCAACAACAAAGTAGAGGACGTCTAACTTGTTTTTGCAGGGCATGTTGTGATGTGATATGGTCAAGACATGATGCTAAAATTTTATTGTATGAGATGATCATGTTTTGTAACCAAGTTATTGGCAACTAGCAGGAGCCATATGGTTGTCACTTTATTGTATGCAATGCAATTGCGTTGTAATGCTTTACTTTATCACTAAGCGGTAGCGATAGTCGTGGAAGCATAAGATTGGTGAGACGACAACGATGCTATGATGATGATCAAGGTGTCGCGCCGGTGACGATGGTGATCACGACGGTGCTTCGAAGATGGAGATCACAAGCACAAGATGATGATGGCCATATCATATCACTTATATTGATTGCATGTGATGTTTATCTTTTATGCATCTTATCTTGCTTTGATTGACGGTAGCATTTTAAGATGATCTCTCACTAATTATCAAGAAGTGTTCTCCCTGAGTATGCACTGTTGCGAAAGTTCTTCATGCTAAGACACCACGTGATAATCGGGTGTGATAGGCTCTACGTTCAAATACAACGGGTGCAAAACAGTTGCACACGCAGAATACTCAGGTTATACTTGACGAGCCAAGCATATACAGATATGGCCTCGGAACACGGAGACCGAAAGGTCGAGCGTGAATCATATAGTAGATATGATCAACATAGTGATGTTCACCAATGAAACTACTCCATCTCATGTGATGATCGGACATGGTTTAGTTGATTTGGATCACGTGATCACTTAGAGGATTAGAGGGATGTCTATCTAAGTGGGAGTTCTTAAGTAATATGATTAAATTGAACTTAAATTTATCATGAACTTAGTCCTGGTAGTATTTTGCAAATTATGTTGTAGATCAATAGCTCGCGTTGTTGCTTCCCTGTGTTTATTTTGATATGTTCCTAGAGAAAATTGTGTTGAAAGATGTTAGTAGCAATGATGCGGATTGGATCCGTGATCTGAGGTTTATCCTCATTGTTGCACAGAAGAATTATGTCCTTGATGCACCACTAGGTGACAGAACTATTGCAGGAGCAGATGCAGACGTTATGAACGTTTGGCTAGCTCAATATGATGACTACTTGATAGTTTAGTGCACCATGCTTAATGGCTTAGAATCGGGACTTCAAAGACGTTTTGAACGTCATGGACTATATGAGATGTTCCAGGAGTTGAAGTTAATATTTCAAGCAAATACCCGAGTTGAGAGATATGAAGTCTCCAACAAGTTCTATAGCTAAAAGATGGAGGAGAATCGCTCAACTAGTGAGCATGTGCTCAGATTGTCTGGGTACTACAATCGCTTGAATCAAGTGGGAGTTAATCTTCCAGATAAGATAGTGATTGAAAGAATTCTCTAGTCACCATCACCAAGTTAGTAGAACTTCGTGATGAACTATAATATGCAAGGGATAACGGAAACAACTCCCAAGCTCTTCGTGATGCTGAAATCAACGAAGGTAGAAATCAAGAAAAACATCAAGTGTTGATGGTTGACAAGACCACTAGTTTCAAGAAAAGGGCAAAGGGAAGAAGGGGAACTTCAAGAAGAACGACAAGCAAGTTGCTGCTCAAGTGAAGAAGCCCAAGTCTGATCCTAAGCCTAAGACTAAGTGCTTCTACTGCAAAGGGACTGGTCACTGGAAGCAGAACTACCCCAAGTGATTGGCGGATAAAAAGGATGGCAAAGTGAACATGAGTATATTTGATATACATGTTATTGATGTGTCCTTTACTAGTGTTTATAGAAACCCCTCAGTATTTGATACTAGTTCAGTTGCTAAGATTAGTAACTCGAAACGGGAGTTGCAGAATAAACAGAGACTAGTTAAGGGTGAAGTAACAATGTGTGTTGGAAGTGGTTCCAAAATTGATATGATCATCATCGCACACTCCCTATACTTTCGGGATTAATGTTGAACCTAAATAAGTGTTATTTAGTGTTTGCGTTGAGCATGAATATGATTTGATCATGTTTATTGTAATACGGTTATTCACTTAAGTAAGAGAATAAATTGTTGTTCTGTTTACGTGAATAAAACCTTATAGGGTTATACACCCAATGAAAATAGTTCGTTGGATCTCGATCATAGTAATACACATAAACATAATATTGAAACCAAAAGATGCAAAGTTAATAATGATAGTGCAAACTTATTTGTGGCACTGCCGTTTAGGTCATATTGGTGTAAAGCGCATGAAGAAACTCCATGCTGATGGGCTTTTGGAATCACTTGATTATGAATCAGTTGATGCTTGCGAACCATGCCTCATGGGCAAGATGACTAAGACTCCGTTCTTCGGAACAATGGAGCGAGCAACAGATTTGTTGGAAATCATACATACTGATGTATGTGGTCCGATGAATATTGAGGCTCGTGACAGGTATCATTATTTTTTGTTCTTCACAGATAATTTGAGCAGATGTGAGTATATCTACTTGATGAAACATAAGTCTGAAACATTTGAAAAGTTCAAAGAATTTCAGAGTGAAGTGGAAAATCGTCATAACAAGAAAATAAAGTTTCTACGATCTGATCGTGGAGAAGAGTATTTGAATTACGAGTTTGGTCTTTCGTTAAAACAATGTGAAATAGTTTCACTACTCACGCCACCTGGAACACCACAGTGTAATGGTGTGTTCGAACGTCGTAATCGTACTTTATTTGATATGGTGCGATCTATGATGTCTCTTACAGATTTGCCGCTATTGTTTTGGGGTTATGCATTAGAGACAGCTATATTCACGTTAAATAGGGCACCATCTAAATCCGTTTGAGATGACACCGTATGAACTATGGTTTAGCAAGAAACCTAAGCTGTCGTTTCTTAAAGTTTGAGGTTGCAATGCTTATGTGAAAAAGTTTCAACTTGATAAGCTCAAACCTAAATCGGAGAAGTGCGTCTTTGTAGGATATCCAAAGGAAACTATTGGATACACCTTCTATCATAGATCCGAAGGGAAGACTTTTGTTGCTAAATTCGGAAACTTTCTAGAGAAGGAGTTTCTCTCGAAAGAAGTAATTAGGAGGAAAGTAGAAAACTTGGTAAGGTAATTGTCCCTTCTCCCTTATTGGAAAGTAGTTCATCACAGAAATCTATTCTTGTGACTACTACACCAATTAGTGAGGAAGCTAATGTGATAATCATGTAACCTCAGATCAAGTTACTACTGAATCTTGTAGGTAAACCAGAGTGAGATCCGCACCAGAGTGGTACGGTAATCCTGTTCTGGAAGTCATGTTACTAGACCATGACGAACTTGCGAACTATGAGGAAGCGATGATGAGCCCAGATTCCGCGAAATGGTTTGAGGCCATGAAATCTGAGATATGATCCATGTATGAGAACAAAGTATGGACTTTGATGGATTTGCCCGATGATCGGCAAGCCATAGAAAATAAATGGATCTTCAAGAGGAAGACGGACGCTGATAGTAGTGTTACTATCTACAAAGCTAGACTTGTCGAAAAATGTTTTTGACAAAGTTCAAGGTGTTGACTACGATGAAATTTTCTCACTCGTAGCGATGCTTAAGTCTGTCCAAATCATGTTAGCAATTGCCGCAATTTTATGAAATATGGCAAATGGATAAACAAAACTACATTCCTTAATGGATTTAAAGAAGAGTTGTATATGATACAACCAGAAGGTTTTGTCAATCCTAAAGGTGCTAACAAAATATGCAAGCTCCAGCGATCCATCTATGAACTGGTGCAAGCATCTCGGAGTTGGAATATATGCTTTGATAAGTTGATCAAAGCATATAGTTTTATACAGACTTGCGGTGAAGCCTGTATTTACAAGAAAGTGAGTGGGAGCACTATAGCATTTCTGATAAGTATATGTGTATGACATATTGTTGATCGGAAATAATGTAGAATTATTCTGCAAAGCATAAAGGAGTGTTTGAAAGGATTTTTTCAAAGAAAACCTCAGTGAAGCTGCTTACATATTGAGCATCAAGATCTATAGAGATAGATCAAGATGCTTGATAAGTTTTTTCAATGAGTACATACCTTGACAAGATTTTGAAGTAGTTCAAAATAGAACGGTCAAAGAAAGAATTCTTGCCTGTGTTACAAGGTGTGAAGTTGAGTAAGACTCAAAGCCCGACCACAGCAGAAAATAGAATGAGAATGAAAGTCATTCCCTATGCCTTGGCCATAGGTTCTATAAAGTATGCCATGCTGTGTACCAGACCTATTGTATACCCTGCACTAATTTTGGCAAGGGAGTACAATAGTGATCTAGGAGTAGATCGCTGGACAGCGGTCAAAATTATCCTTAGTGGAATAAGGATATGTTTCTTGATTATGGAGGTGACAAAAGGTTCATCGTAAAAGGGTTACGTCGATACAAGTTTTGGCACTCATCCGGATGACTCTTAGTCTTCACATGGATACATATTGAAAGTGGGAGCAATTAGCTAAAGTAGCTCCGTGCAGAGTATTATAGACATAGAAAATTGCAAAATACTTACGGATCTGAATATGGCAGACCCGTTGACTAAACTTCTCTCACAGGCAAAACATGATCACACCTTAGTACTCTTTGGGTGTTAATCACATAGAAATGTGAACTAGATTACTGACTCTAGTAAACCCTTTGGGTGTTGGTCACATATGATGTGAACTATGGGTGTTAACCACATAAAGATGTGAACTATTGATGTTAGATCACATGGCGATGTGAACTAGATTACTGACTCTAGTGCAAGTGGGAGACTGAAGGAAATATGCCCTAGAGGCAATGATAAAGTTATTATTTATTTCCTTATTTCATGATAAATGTTTATTATTCATACTAGAATTGTATTAACCGGAAACATAATACATGTGTGAATACATAGACAAACAGAGTGTCACTAGTATGCCTCTACTTGACTAGCTCGTTAATCAAAGATGGTTATGTTTCCTAACCATAGACAAAGAGTTGTTATTTGATTAACGAGATCACATCATTAGGAGAATGATGTGATTGACTTGACCCATTCCGTTAGCTTAGCACTCGATCGTTTAATATGTTGCTATTGCTTTCTTCATGACTTATACATGTTCCTATGACTATGATATTATGCAACTCCCGTTTGCCGGAGGAACACTTTGTGTGCTACCAAACATCACAACGTAACTGGGTGATTATGAAGGAGCTCTAAAGGTGTCTCCAAAGGTACATGTTGGGTTGGCATATTTCGAGATTAGGATTTGTCACTCCGATTGTCGGAGAGGTATCTCTGGGCCCTCTCGGTAATGCACATCACATAAGCCTTGCAAGCATTACAACTAATGAGTTAGTTGCAAGATGTTGTATTACGAAACGAGTAAAGAGACTTGCCGGTAACGAGATTGAACTAGGTATTGAGATACCGACGATCGAATCTCAGGCAAGTAACATACCGATGACAAAGGGAACAAGGTATGTTGTTATGCGGTCTGACCGATAAAGATCTTCGTAGAATATGTGGGAGCCAATATGAGCATCCAGGTTCCGCTATTGGTTATTGACCGGAGACGTGTCTCGGTCATGTCTACATTGCTCTCGAACTCGTGGGGTCCGCACACTTAAGGTTTTGATGACAGTTATATTATGAGTTTATGCATTTTGATGTACCGAAGTTTGTTCAGAGTCCCGGATGTACGAGGAGTCTCGAAATGGTCGAGACATAAAGATTGATATATTGGAAGCCTATATTTGGATATCGGAAGTGTTCCGGGTGAAATCAGGATTTTACCGGAGTACCGGGAGGTTACCGGAACCCCCCGGGAGATATATGGGCCTTAGTGGGCTTTAGTGGAAGAGAGGAGAGGTGGCCCGGGCTGGGCTGCGCCCCTCCCCCCTAGTCCGAATAGGACAAGGAGAGGGGGGCGGCGCCCCCCTTCCTTCTCTCTCTCCTCTTTCCCCCTCCCGAATCCTATTCCAACTAAGAAAAGGGGGGAATCCTACTCCCGGTGGGAGTAGGACTCCTGGCGCGCCCTCCTCCTGGCTGGCCGCACCTCCCCCTGCTCCTTTATATACGGGGGCTGGGGGCACCTCTAGACACACAAGTTGATCCACGTGATCATATTCTTAGCCGTGTGCAGTGCCCCCTTCCACCATAATCCTCGATAATATTGTAGCGGTGCTTAGGCGAAGCCCTGCGACGGTTGTACATCAAGATCGTCACCACGCCGTCGTGCTGACGGAACTCTTCCCCGACACTTTGTTGGATTGGAGTCCGGGGATCGTCACATCGAGCTGAACGTGTGCTAAAACTTGGAGGTGCCGTAGTTTCGGTGCTTGATCGGTCGGGTCGTGAAGACATACGACTACATCAACCGCGTTGTGCTAACGCTTCCGCTGTCGGTCTACAAGGGTACGTAGATCACACTCTCCCCTCGTTGCTATGCATCACCATGATCTTGCGTGTGCATAGGAATTTTTTTGAAATTACTACGTTCCCCAACAGTAACTTCATCATCACCGTCATCACCCCATCGTGCTGACGAAGCTCTCCCTCGACACTCAGCTGGATCTAGAGTTTGTGGGACGTCACCGAGCTGAACATGTGCAGATCGCGGATGTGCCATACTTTCGGTGCTAGGATCGGTCGGATCGTGAAGACGTACGACTACATCAACCGCGCTGTCATAACGCTTCCGTTTTCGGTCTACGAGGGTACGTGGACAACACACTCCCCTCTTGTTGCTATGCATCACCTAGATGGATCCTGCGTGTGCGTAGGATTTTTTTTGAAATTACTGTGTTCCCCAACAGTGGCATCGGAGCCAGGTGTCGGTGTCAAAACTGGCAGATCTCGGGTAGGGGGTCCCGAACTGTGTGTTTGAGGATCGAAGGTAATAGGAGACATGGACACGATGTTTACCCAGGTTCGGGCCCTCTTGATGGAGGTAATACCCTACTTCCTGCTAGATTATCTTGGATTAATATGGGGTTTACAAGAGTTGATCTACCTCGAGATCGTAATGGCTAAACCCTAGATGTCTAGCCTGTATGATTATAATTGCCTCTCGGACTAAACCCTCCGGTTTATATAGACACCGGAGGGGCCTAGGATTGTACATAGTCAGTTTATAGAGAAAGGAATCTTCACATACGAACGCCAACCTTGCCATCTACGCAAAACAGAGTCCCATCCAGACACGGGAGGAAGTCTTCTGTCTTGTATCTTCATGGCCCATTAGTCCGGCCAACGTCACATAGCCCAGACGCCCGAGGACCCCTTAATCCAGGACTCCCTCAGTAGCCCTTGAATCAGGCTTCAATGATGATGTGTCCGGCACGCAGATTGTCTTCGTCATTGCAAGACGGGTTCCTCCTCCGAATACTTCAAAGTAGTCCTCGAACACAGAAAACGTGTCCGGCTCTGCGCAACAGACACCACACACAACCACAATAGGGTATGATATTTAACAAGTCCCATCTACTGACAACTTTTGTGGCGAGACGTTACGTCCCTTGCCTGGTTATTATTTCGAACCTTCTTTCAGCCTCTCACTCCACATTACGAGACACGGTCTTTATTGGCACATCTTGTCAAAGAAGAGATCGTGCCCCCTTATCTCGGGATTCCTATCAATATGAGCGTGGGTAATCCAACCGTGTCATTTGCATGACCCCTTGGGAATAGCCGAGCTTTAAGGCCCATGAGGAGGCGTTCGATATTCATCGCCTTTATAAAGGGGTACAGACTCGTCTTTCTCCCTCATGCCTAGCTCTTCCTCGGCCTTTCCAGCCTCAAGCTCCAGCGCCCAGGTCTCGATTTGTTTCATTGCTACCAAGCCTTCTAGTTATGTCTGGATCCAGCTCCCAGGGCAGGTGGGCGGCCTCCTCGGTCACCGAGGAAGATATCGCGAAGCTCCGGGAGGCGAGGTACCTGACTGCGGAAATCCCCCACAGGATCCCTGCCAAGGGACAGGTTATCCCTACAGCAAAATCCGGCGAGAGGGTTTTATTCATCTCACACTTCCTCCGTGGGCTAGGGTTCGCTCTCCATCCCTTCGTTCGTGGCCTTATGTTCTATTATGGGATAGATTTTCACGATCTAGCTCCGGACTCCTTTCTTCACATCTCGGCGTTTATCGTCATGTGTGAGGCTTTTCTCCGCATCCCCCCACACTTCGGCCTATGGCTCAAGACCTTCAATGTGAAGCCGAAGATAGTCGACGGGGAGCAGGCGGAGTGCGGCGGTGCTATGGTGAGCAAGCTCGCCAATACTATCTGGCCAAAAGGTGTTGGAGAACGTTGCAGAAAACAAAAAAATTTCCTACGTTCCACCAAGATCAATCTATGGAGTCAGCTAGCAACGAGAGGAGAGTGCATCTACATACCCTTGTAGATCGTGAGCGGAAGCGTTCAAGAGAACGGGGATGATGGAGTCGTACTCGCCGTGATCCAAATCACCGATGACCAAGTGCCGAACGGACGGCACCTCCGCGTTCAACACACGTACGGTTGGGGAAGACGTCTCCTCCTTCTTGATCCAGCAAGGGAAGGAGAGGTTGATGGAGATCCAGCAGCACGACGGCGTGGTGGTGGATGCAGCAGTCACCGCAGCAGGGCTTCGCCGAGCTTCTGCGAGAGGGAGAGGTGTAGCAAGGGAGAGGGAGGCGCCAAGACTTGAGGTGCGGCTTCCCTCCCTCCCCCCTTTTATATAGGCCCCCTGGGGGGCGCCGGCCCTAGGAGATGGGATCTCCTTGGGGGGGCAGCGGCCAAGGGGGAGGCTTGCCCCCCAAGGCAAGTGGAGGCGCCCCCCACCCTAGGGTTTCCAACGCTAGGCGCAGGGGGGCCCAAGGGGGGGGCACACCAGCCCATTAGGGGCTGGTTCCCCTCCCCACTTCAGCCCATGGGGCCCTCCGGAATGGGTGGCCCCACCCGGTGGACCCCTCGGGACCCATCTGGTGGTCCTGGTACAATACCGGTGACTCCGAATCCTTCCCGATGGCCGAAACTGCACTTCATATATATAATTCTTCACCTTCGGACCATTCCGGAACTCCTCGTGACGTCCGGGATATCATCCGGGACTCCGAACAACTTTCGGATTACTACATATTCATATCTCTACAACCCTGGCGTCACCGAACCTTAAGTGTGTAGACCCTACGGGTTCGGGAGACATGCAGACATGACCGAGACAACTCTCCGGTCAATAACCAACAGCGGGATCTAGATACCCATGTTGGCTCCCACATGCTCCACGATGATCTCATCGGATGAACCACGATGTCGAGGATTCAAGTAATCCCGTATACAATTCCCTTTGTCAATAGGTACTTTACTTGCCCGAGATTCGATCGTCGGTATCCCAATACGTCCTTCACTCTCGTCACTGGCAAGTCACTTTACTCGTACTGTAACGCATGATCCCGTGACCAACCACTTGGTCACATTGAGCTCATTATGATGATGCATTACCGAGTGGGCCCAGAGATACCTCTCCGTCATACGGAGTGACAAATCCCAGTCTCGATCCGTGTCAACCCAACAGATGCTTTCGGGGATGCCTGTAACATACCTTTATAGTCACCCAGTTACGTTGTGACGTTTGGCACACCCAAAGCACTCCTACGGCATCCGGGAGTTACACGATCTCATGGTCCGAGGAAATGATACTTAACATTGGAAAAGCTTTAGCAAACGAACTACACGATCTTGTGCTAGGCTTAGGATTGGGTCTTGTCCATCACATCATTCTCCTAATGATGTGATCTCGTTATCAATGACATCTAATGCCCATAGTCAGGAAACCATGACTATCTGTTGATCAACGAGCTAGTCAACTAGAGGCTCACTAGGGACATGTTGTGGTCTATGTATTCACACATGTATTACGATTTCCGGATAACACAATTATAGCATGAACAATAGACAATTATCATGAACAAGGAAATATAATAATAATCCTTTTATTATTGCCTCTAGGGCATATTTCCAACAAAAGGCACCTTCACGGAAACCTTCGACTTATGGCAGCGGGAGTGGTTCTATATGACCGAACCCCTGCGGTACCAAATGGGTAGCCACGCCTGCGTTTAGATCTGGCCCTCCATTGCAGCTCGCATCATGGATTAATAAAGGGCTAGACTCGGGATCAACTGATGAAGTGCAAACGCTGCAAGGTCGTATCCAGAGCTTCCTCGAAAAGGACACCGGCCTCATCAATGTGATCCAGGTGATGCTAGTACGCCAGATCATCCCGTGCCAGCGATGACCTCTTCGCATGTGGGAGTTCAATCCGGAAGGACCATGGACCCTTAAGAGATTCTTCGGCACAACGCACAGAGGGATGTGGAAACTATTATTCAAGACTTGAAAGCAGTGGCCGAACACATTCGAGGACATCAGCCTCGACTGCAACCATCCGGATACGTCGGTAAGCACCCAACTTCTGAATGCAACTCGGTTGATTATCCCATAGTGATGTATTGAGAACCTATCTTTGACCAGGGCTGGATAAAGAAGGCGGAACGAATTAGGTGGTCATCTCCACTTCCCGAAGCCTCAGCTGATCCTGTGTTAATGAGGATGCTGGCCCCGACACCGTATCAAATACCGGCGAAGGAGGACAAGAAGAAGAACAAAAGGGTTGAAGGCGGCCTCCGCTCTAAAGGTATACTGGACGCTACGTCCGGGGAGACTAAAGCTCCCTCTTCTGAAGGTGAAGACGAAGGGGAAGAAGAAGGTGATATCCCTTCTCCTCTCGGGAAGAAAAGGACTGCCTCCGAAGACTTGGAGGTGGAGGCATCCAAGAGAGGGAAGATATCCCTGTTAGATGGTTCGGGTTCGGAAGCCGATGTCGATGCAAAGCACCTATCTAGGGGCAAGCCCCTTGCCGGATCGTAAGTGAACAAGGATGCTCTAGACATGTCCCATTCTTTCGGGTTGCAAGGGTAACATTTAAACTATATGTTTGCAGTCCGGCCCGCTATCTACCTCAACAATCCTCCTCATCGGGGGGCTTGCCTTCCGGAGATGATGGAAAGTGAGACGCCTCCACAAGCTTCCTCGCCCCTAAGGGTGGACGGCTTCGAGGTGTCATCCCGGAGGATATCCCCTGACCATCCAGCGGCACAGGGGACAATGAAGAGAGCGCCCGAGGGTGATACTTCGATCGTCAAGGGTCCAGGGGAGGCAGCCTCCACGGGGACCAACAATGAGGGCCCCGAACTATCCGGTTTACAGCCGAAGACGACTCTAGGGTCGAGTAAGCATACCCCTTTGAAGGGAGTCCATACTCCCGCAGCAGCCTCCAGGAATACGGAGGTGCCGGATACTCTGATGGGCACATTGCAAAGTGTGTCCATCTCAGAGGAACATCGTACCTTAATGGGCACGGTAGTTGAGAGGATTTTGTCCTCGAGAAGCGGATTGAATGAAGCCTTCACGGGCCTGCTGAGAGGCTTCGAGTTATGCAATGTAATATCTTTAACCGCTCTTTACATGCAAAATGCGCCTGTGTATAGATAGTAGCCCCTGAGACTCTGGTCGGTTTCCATAGGGAGGCGATCAGAGGATCAAAAAGATATGCTTAGGAAGTAACATAATTAATTTGCAAACAGGTTATTATGTCAATGGCGACCGCCCAAGCTACGGAAGTTGCAGATCTAAAGCATAAACTTGAGTTAGCTGATGAGGACATTACTCTTATTAACAGGCAGCTCGACGAGGCACAAGGTATGTTTTGGGGCAGCCCGCTTATGCATGTATAATAGTATGAGCATGAAGCTGAAAATTATACACTGTGACATGCATAACTGTAGAAGGTGCTGCCGCGGTTGAGACCCTTCGGGCCGAACTTGCCCGGGCCAAGGAGCAGGCCAGAGTGAGCAATGTGGCTGCCAAGAAGGCGGCTGCTGATTTAAAGGCCGAAGAGGCCAC
This sequence comes from Triticum dicoccoides, assembly GCF_002162155.2. Lineage (NCBI taxonomy): Eukaryota > Viridiplantae > Streptophyta > Magnoliopsida > Poales > Poaceae > Triticum > Triticum dicoccoides. Next base: position 21,327,722 of record NC_041390.1, read on the forward strand.
TCGGCGCTAGTGCGAGGAGAGAATATCTACCATAGAGCGAGAGCTAAAGGATGCCACTGGAAAATGCAAATCACTCGAGGAGGATAACAAAGCCAAGGCAGCCGAACTCGACAAGGCATTACAAGAGGCGAGAGAAGCACGGTCCGAGTCTAGAGAGGCTCGGGAGGAGATCCGGCAAGCTAGGGAGATAGCGGCTGGTAAGCCCTTTCTTTTACAGACTAAGTTCGGCGACCCGAAGTATGCTCTGCTTAATCAATTGTGGAGTTCTCCAGACGCGTTCTTGGACTTGCCGAAGAGTGTCTCTGATGCGGCGCAGTTCTTCCAAGCGCAGGAAGGACATGCTGCGGAGAAGCTTTTTTGGTCACAATTCAACGTGCCACGGCGTCTAGCGTTGCTGAACGAACAGATGGCCTGGTGGGCCGAGCTCCACAAGATGTCCGGGGCTGGCATGAAGGACGTCGTGGTCCGGCTATGGCCGGCTGAACCCATTCCGAACAGCTATTTCAGTTTGGTGTAGCGACTTGTCATTGCAGTGCCGCGTATCGACACCGTCAAGCGGTCGATGTGCATAGAAGGTGCACGGATGGCCTTCACCCGCGTCAAGATGTACTGGGCAAAGATGAAGGCCAACGATGTTGCAGCTAAGGGCCCGCCCGGAGGCAAGGACCATCGCACGCCGGAGCATTATTTGGAGGACGTCCTAGAGGGCGCCCACTTGATAGAGGGTCAGTGCTCAAAGGATATTATGTTCGAATAAATGTACCGGAATTGTGAGAACAATATTATGATACATAAGGCTGTGTTATATTCATACCTTTGGCTGAAAGTTATTTCCTCCTGTGCGGCCATTTTTTATAATCTGAAAGTTTGCCAGTCGTCGGCTTCGGCCCCCTCGCATATAATACAGGGGTGTTCAGAATAGCACCTGATCACTCTTGACCCAACGTCTTGGTCCGTAACGGAGGTGTCAGTGCGGCGAACTAGGTAATCATACTATAGTAACACTTTCACTTAGCCATAGGATTTTGACGGTGGGCCTATGATGTAGCCCCTGGTATGTACGCGGTTATCCGAATACGGTTGCATTACATAGGTGACCAGAAAAAAACGGTCCTTCGTGTAGTACAGAAGAAATCGCAAAAGATTCTAATAAGTCACGGAGTGGTTGACCAGCTCTTGTCGCATCATGACAGCCAGTTTTCGGCTTTCTCTACTGAGGTGTTTAACTAGGTGAACCGGAAAGACAATCACAGTAGTTCACCCTTTACTACCCTAGCCGATAAGACGGAACGTAAGGTAGTAAGCACAGGAGCCGGGCAACCCAACTATTGACCAAAGACATGATTCGGAGCTGATGCGTATAAGGCCAAACTCGTGACGCCCAAGTATGCTGTAGAGCTGTTCGGACTTTTCGGCAACCCATATGTTGCCGTATCAAGCCCCTGGCGATTTGTGCTGAGGTGTGTGTGTGAAATAACCGAAGAAGCAAAATACAGTTCTATGAGGAAAAGCAAATACTGAAGACGGATTATGTTCACTGGAATCTGATTGATACGTCGAACGCAATCTTACAGATTATAACACCACTACCCAGGCCATTTTACATGCCAGGGGTCGAAGGCTGAGGAAAAAGGCTTTATACATGTTTTAAATAGAGTGTTTGGTCTACAGAAAATCTTTCAGACCTCCTATCGCTGCGCTGCCTTTGCCTCAACAAAAAGGATTCCTTAAAAGGAGTAATATTTGGTTATTTGTATGAAACCGGGCTCAGAAAGAGTCCTTGTAGGTCTGTAGGATGAACCGGTTTTGATTCACCTGTGGCAAAAGATAAGATATAGTTAGAAAAGAGAAGAAGGTTGTAGGAGGGCGAACCGTATTGTAGGCCTGTCCGTATTGTGCCTCCGCCGATGACCAAGGTATTTTAAGTGCACAATTATGCATGCGTGATACAAACTTTGCGGGTATATGTGGTGAACGACGGAGGCGGAACTGCTAATCCAGCTCTAAAATTGACTGGTCCTGTGTAATAGAGGCCGGCGGCTTATTGGCCGATGAGATATGCGGCTTGACGTGGCCGCTTTATACTTCGGCTGCGATGGCCGCGGTATGCTCCTTGGTACGGATGGAGCGTTTCGTGTTTTCGTTGATTGTGATGACACTGCGTGGACCGGGCATCTTAAGCTTTGGATAGGCATAGTGTGGGACCACGTTGAAACGAGCAAAAGCGGTCTGCCCGAGAAGTGCATGGTAGCCACTTCAGAACGGGACAATATTGAAGATCAAGTCTTCGCTTCGAAAGTTATCCGGCGAACCGAAGACGACTTCCAATGTGATTGAGCCTGTTGATGACCCACAAGTATAGGGGGTCTATTATAGTCCTTTTGATAAGTAAGAGTGTCAAACCCAACGAGGAGCAGAAGGAAATGACAAGCGGTTTTCAGTAAGGTATTCTCTGCAAGCACTGTAATAGATAGTTTTATGATAAGGTAATTCGTAATGGGTAACAAGTAACAAAAGTAAACAAGGTGCAGCAAGTTGGCCCAATCCTTTTTGTAGCAAAGGACAAGCCTGGACAAACTCTTATATAAAGGAAAGCGCTCCCGAGGACACATGGAAATTATCGTCAAGCTAGTTTTCATCATGGTCATATGATTCGCGTTCGTTACTTTGATAATTTGATATGTGGGTGGACCAGTGCTTGGGTACTTCCCTTCCTTGGACAAGCACCCACTTATGATTAACCCCTCTCGCAAGCATCCGCAACTACGAAAGAAGAATTAAGGTAAACCTAACCATAACATGAAACATGTGGATCCAAATCAGCCCCTTATGAAGCAACGCATCAACTAGGGTTTAAGATTCTGTCACTCTAGCAACCCATCATCTACTTATTACTTCCCAATGCCTTCCCCTAGGCCCAAATAATGGTGAAGATGTAGTCGACGTTCACATAACTCCACTAGAGGAAAGACAACATACATCTCATCAAAATATCGAACGAATACCAAATTCACATGACTACTTATACCAAGACTTCTCCCATGTCCTAAGGAACAAACATAACTACTCACAAATCATATTCATGTTCATAATCAGAGGGGTATTAATATGCCTAAAGGATCTGAACATATGATCTTCCACCGAATAAACCAAGTAGCATCAACTACAAGGAGTAATCAACACTACTAGCAACCCACAGGTACCAATCTGAGGTTTTGAGACAAAGATCGGATACAAGAGATGAACTAGGGTTTGAGAGGAGATGGTGCTGGTGAAGATGTTGATGGAGATTGACCCCCTCCCGATTAGAGGCTTGGTGGTGATGACGATGGTGACGATTTCCCCCTCCCGGAGGGGTGTTTCCCCGGCAGAACACCTCCATCGGAGCCCTAGATTGGTTCTGCCCAGGTTCCGCCTCGAGACGGCGGCGCTTCATCCCGAAAGCTTCCTTCTGATTTTTTCCAGGGCAGAAGACACCTTCTGCCAGAAGATGGGCATCGAGGGGCTGCCAGGTGGCCCACGAGGCAGGGGGCACGCCTTCCACCCTCGTGGACGGTGGGTGGCCCCCCTCTGGTACTTTCTTCACCCAATATTTTTAATATATTCCAAAACTGACTTTCATGGAGTTTCAAGACTTTTGGAGTTGCGCAGAATAGGTCTTTGATATTTGCTCCTTTTACAGTCCAGAATTACAGCTGCCGGCATTCTCTCTCTTCGTGTAAACCTTGTAAAATAAGAGAGAAAAGGCATAAGTATAGTGAAATAATGTGTAATAACAGCCCATAATGCAATAAATATCAATATAAAAGCATGATGCAAAATGGACGTATCAACTCCCCCAAGCTTAGACCTCGCTTGTCCTCAAGCGGAAGCCGATATCGAAAAATATGTCCACATGTTTAGAGATAGAGGTGTCTATAAAATAACATACGGACATGAGGGCATCATGATCATTCTTAAAACAACAACATATATATATTGTCATATGATTTCTTATGCTGAAGTAACAATCTATTCACAATGTAAAGTATCAATCAGAAACTTCATTGAAAATTAACAAACTATAATCTCAGTCATTGAAGCAATTGCAATTTATCATAACATCGTAAAGAGTCAATATAAGACCTTTTCAGCAAGTCCACATACTCAACTATCATTTAGTCTTTCACAATTTCTCACACTCACGCAATACTTATGGGTGTGAAGTTTTAATTGGACACGGAGAAAGATAGGGGCTTCTAGTTTCGCCTCCCAACCTTTTACCTCAAGGGTAATGTCAACAATAATGCTTTATGAAAACCAACATCCAATTGGATATATATATGAGGATCTTTCCAACACATAGTGCTTGCCAAAGGGTAAAGTGTAAAAAGGAAAGGTGAAGATCACCATGGCTCTTGTATAAGGTATAAGGAAAAAAATAAAACATAGGCCCTTCGCAGAGGGAAGCAGACGTTGTCATGTGCTTTTACCGTTCGATGCACAAAATCTTAATGCAAAACAACATCACTTTATATTGCCATTTGTGATAGGGACCTTTATTATGCAGTCCGTCGCTTTTATTTCTTCCATATCACAAGATCGTATAAAGCTTATTTTCTCCACACTAATAGATCATACATATTTAAAGAGCAATTTTTATTGCTTGCAACAATGACAACTTACTTGAAGGATCTTACTCAATCCATTGGTAGATATGGTGGACTCTCATGGCAAAACTGGGTTTAAGGATATTTGGAAGCACAAGTAGTATCTCTACTTGTTGCAAATAATTTGGCTACCATGAGGGGGAAAGGAAAGCTCAACATGTTGGATGATCCATGATAATATACTTTATTTCGGATATAAGAAAACACAACACATTACGTTGTCTTCCTTGTCCAACATCAACTTTTTAGCATGTCATATTTTAATGAGTGCTCACAATCATAAAAGATGTCCAAGATAGTATATTTATATGTGAAAACCTCTCTTTCTTTATTACTTCCTATTAATTGCAACGATGACCAAAACTATGTTTGTCAACCCTCAACAATTTTTATTCATCATACTCTTTATATGTGAAGTCATTACTCTCCATAAGATCAATGTGATCTCTTTATTTCTTTTTATTCTTTCTTTTATTCCCTCAAGATCATAGCAAGATAACAAAGCCCTCGACTCAAAACTAATCTTTATTATATATAGCTCATGGACTCGATTACATAGATTGATCATAAAGCAAAAGTCAAAACTAGATCATACTAAAACTTTATTCTACTAGATCAAGATATTACCAAAAAGATCGAACTAAGAAAAACGGTAAAGATAGGAGTGTGATGGTGATACGATACCGGGGCACATCCCCCAAGCATGGCAGTTGCCAGGGGGAGTGCCCATACCCATGTGATTATGTCTCTTTCTTCGGAGGTGGTGATGATGGAGTGTTGCACATCGAGCGTAGGAGATCCTCCAGTTTGCGGATAATGCCCTTAAGTGCGGTGATATGCTCTTGCAACAAAAGATTTTCACGTGTGAGATACTTATTTTGTATGCGAGCTAGCTCGATCATCTTGAAAGCTTCAATCTCAATTGGGGTAAGATGATTGTAGTAAGGTTGAGAGAAGCCTTCTTCTTCTATTGTCGGGACATGCTCCTTCGCGACCTCCTTGATCTTGTCATCTTCCTTGGTTTTCCGGATTTCTTCCCACTTCACCTCTATCTTCATTAGCCAAGCATCATCGCCCGCGTTGGAGGAGGGGGGCAACATGATGCCTGACCTTGAAAACTCTAGCAGAAAATAGCTCGGAACAAAAATAGGAGATATTTGCGTGGTACAGTGGTCAAAACCTTCGGGAGACTATATGATGAATTTTTACCGACCAAAAGAAGTATCGTGCAAGAAAACGGAGTCTAGAGGGCACATGAGGTGTCCACGAGGCAGGGGGCGTGCCCAAGGGGGTAGGGCGCGCCCTCCACCCTCGTGGATGCCTCGTGTCCTTCCTGGACTACTTCTTATTTTCCTATTTTCTTAAATGTTCAGAAACGGAGAAACATTGCTATTAGAACTGTTATGGACTCAGTTTACTTACCGTACCACATACCTATTCCTTTTCGGAGTTTGAAACGTTCTGGAAAGTGTCACTTATGTATTCCTCCGGGGTTACGGTTTCAATAACATTAGTTTCAACATTTATGGGATTACGTGAGATATAATGTTTGATTCTTTGACCGTTCACCACCTTTGGATTTGTTCCTTCGAAGTTGTTGATTTTTATGGAACCAGAATGATAGACCTCCTCGATAACGTCAGGACCTTCCCATTTAGAGAGAAGTTTTTCTGTAAAAAGTCTTAAACGAGAGTTGTATAACAAAACATAATCACCTACATTGAACTCACGCTTTTGTATCCTTTTGTCATGCCATCTTGTAACTTTTTCTTTAAATAGTTTGACATTCTCATAGGGCTGGGTTCTCCACTCATCAAGTGAGCTAATGTCAAATAGTCTCTTCTCACCTACAAGTTTGAAATCATAATTGAGCTCCTTAATGGCCCAATATGCCTTATGTTCTAGTTCGAGAGGTAAGTGACATGCTTTTCCATAAACCATTTTATATGGAGACATACCAATAGGATTTTTATATGTTGTTCTATAGGCCCATAATGCATCATCAAGTTTCTTGGACCAATTCTTCCTAGACCTATTAACAGTCTTTTGCAAAATTAATTTAATTTCACTATTACTCAGTTCTACTTGACCACTAGACTGTGGGTGGTATGGAGATGCAATTCTATGATTAACATCATACTTAGCAAGCATTTTACGAAAAGCACCTTGAATAAAATGTGAACTACCATCTGTCATTAAGTATCTAGGGACTCCAAACCTCGGAAAAATAACTTATTTAAGAATCTTAATAGAGGTGTTATGATCATCACTACTAGTTGGAATAGCTTCTACCCACTTAGTAACGTAATCAAGAGTAACTAAAATATGTGTATACCCATTAGAGGAAGGAAATGGTCCCATATAATCAAAGCCCCAAACATCAAATGGTTCAATAACAAGTGAATAATTCATGGTCATTTCTTGACGTCTACTAATATTACCAATTCTTTGACATTCATCGCACGACAAGACAAACTTACGGGCATCTTTGAAGAGAGTAGGCCAATAAAAACAGGATTGCAATACCTTATGTGCAGTCCTGTCTCCAGCGTGGTGTCCTCCATAAGCCTCAGAGTGACACTTGTGTAGGATCTGTTCCTGTTCATGCTCAGGTACACAACATCTAATAAGACCATCTACTCCTTTAAGGTGTGGGTCATCCCAGAAGTAATGTGTTAAATCATAGAAAAACTTTTTCTTTTTCTGGTATGTGAAACTAGGTGGTATAAATTTAGCAACAATGTAATTAGCATAATCAGCATACCATGGAGCAGTACGAGAAGCATTTATGACAGCTAATTCTTCATCAGGAAAGCTATCATCAATAGGTAGTGGGTGTCGGTGTCAAAACCGGCGGATCTCGAGTAGGGGGTCCCGAACTGTGTGCCTAAGGCGGATGGTAACAGGAGGCGGGGGACACGATGTTTACCCAGGTTAGGGCCCTCTAGATGGAGGTAATACCCTACTTCCTGCTTGATTGATCTTGATGATATGAGTTTTACAAGAGTTGATCTACCACGAGATCGTAGAGGCTAAACCCTAGAACCTAGCCTATGGTATGATTGTTGTTCATCCTATGGACTTAAAACCCTCCGGTTTATATAGACACCGGAGGGGGCTAGGGTTACACAGAGTCGGTTACAAGGGAGGAGATCTACATATCTGTATTTGCCAAGCTTGCCTTCCACGCCAAGGAGAGTCCCATCCGGACACGGGTCGAAGTCTTCAATCTTGTATCTTCATAGTCCAATAGTCCGGCCAAAGGATATAGTTCGGCTATCCGGAGACCCCCTAATCTAGAACTCTCTCAGTAGCCCCTGAACTAGGCTTCAATGATGATGAGTCCGGCGCGCAGATTGTCTTCGGCATTGCAAGGCGGGTTCTTCCTACGAATTCTCCATAGAAGATCTTGAACACAGGAATAGTGTTCGGCTCTGCAAAATAAATTCCACATACCACCGTAGAGAGAATATACCACATATCTAATCTGCTGACACATTTTGCCTCGTGGCATCACGCCACGGCCCTGGTCTTTATTTGAACCGTTTTTTCACAGCCTGCCACAGCGCATATTGCGAGGCGGCTTCCTTGGCACGTCTTGTCGAAGCAGAGATCGTGTCCCCTTATCACAGGATTCTCATCAATACGGGTGTGGCTAACCCAACCGTGCCATCAATTACGGTGCTTGGGGAATAAGCAGGTTTACCAGGCAAGTGGGGAGGCGTACAGTCCCACCGTCTTTATAAAGGGATAAAGATTCCTCCTTTTTACCCACGCCTTCTTCTTCCTTCACTACAAAAAATACACTTCCGTGATGATACGTGTTTGTCACAGTAGGTCGCTTTTTTTGTCATGCATGTACATCCATGAAAAATTTATGACAGAATCAAGATAGTCATACATGTGCTGTCGTAGAAGTGTTCCATGACATTACCAAAATTATCATCACGGAAGTATCCACTTCCATGACGATAAATCGCGTCTCACATAAGTGCTTTCGTCAAGGGTGACCGACACGTGGCATCCACTGTAACGGAACGCCGTTAAGCTATCGGGTCGGGTTTTGGATCCGATAACCCGTTAACAGCCCCAACCAATGGGAAATTTCCACGTGTAAAATTCTTATTGGCCGGACAAAACACGTGTCATCTCGTCAGTGGGTCAGTTAGGCGCCTATGATATGTAGACACGTGGCACGGCCCAACAGTGGCCCATTCCGGTGAAAAAGGCCGGCCCAGTAAAAATTAGCAGGCCGGCCCATGTAAGGCCTACTTGTGTCAGGTCCATTTAAGCCCACGACCCATACGAGATGTGGCACGGCCCAACAGAGGCCCATTCCTGTGAAAAGGCCGGCCCGTCTGACTTAGTCAAAAGGTGGCGGGCTGGCCCATGGAAAGCTTGTTAACGGCCTGTTCGCATATAGCCCATTTACAACCCGCTAAGCCAAGACCCGTTACGGCCTATCCGAATTAGGCCCAGTAGCGCCATCTGGGCCGTCCAATATGATTCCAACCCGTTTTCACTTTTGGCCCATGTATAGCCCATGACGTCTTTTGGCCCATATGAGGCCCTTTGTAACTCTTGGCCCGTTAGCGGCCCGTGCTGAAACTGGCCCGTAATGAACAATGTATTACTTTACACCCATTAACGGCCCTTGGTGAAACTAACCCGTAATGAACAGTGTATCACTTTATACCCATTAACGGCCCGATATTCCGTTGGGCCGTTTCCATCCCAAGTTAACTTTTGGCCTTCTGAGGGCCCATTTATTCTTGGGCTCATTTGCAACATTCGGTTACTTACGACCCGTTACTGTCATTTTCTGCTTGTGGGCCAAATTCAGCCCGTCGTTACAGTCGGCCCGTTTGTGGACCGTTAGTCTGTTGGGCCAATTTCATAGCATCACCAAATACGGCCTATTAACGGCCCGTTATGGTCAGCCCATACAATGTACGATTTCCTTTAAAGGCCCGTCTACGGCCCATTAAAGGCCCGTACAGGACCCATAAATGAGCCGGCGGCCCATGGATCCTACGAGACATAAAAGGCCCATGGATCCTACGAGACGTAGAAGGCCCATGGATCCTACGGGACGTAGAAGGCCCATGGATCCGACGGCCCGTGAAGGGCCATGGTCAGGCGAATTGGCCCCCGTTTGAACGATATAGCATATTCAAAGAATTATCCTACTCAATACTATCACCTCTAAAAAGCCTACACTATTACAACAAAGAGATCAAGGCATAGAAAGGTAGAATAATCCTACACTATACAATAAAGAAATTACAGCCGATTCTACCCACTGGGCATTATGGTTCGGCACAGGTGATAATAAAGCATACACAAACAGCAAATTACATACACTGGGCAAATACAGCTCATACATCATGGACGCGCATCAACTTAACTCCATTTGAACTATAATCTCTTCAGAAAATAGGATTGGCCGGATTCAGATAGCACAAATTTCAGTCTGCAAAATCTCCAATTCCTTCATGGTTACTTCAGTGTCTTGTTTCATTTGTTTGACTCCTGCATCTAATACATGCATGTCCAGTCTCAACTTGTTGATTATACATTGACAATCATGTACACGTTGTCTTGCCACCTCTAGTTGATGCTCGAGAACATCAGCACATTCCAATTCCAATCCATAATCATTCGGTAACGGCCATGCCGCACTGCTCGCAGATCTTTGTGTTGATGTCACTTCATCCTGAAATGTTTTTGTAAGTACAAATGACTAGGGCAAAAATATAGTTACAACAGTGAAGCGAACAAGACACTATTTTGTACTACATGGCAAAACAGGACTAACAATAATGTTACACGTCACTTTAAAAAAATGTTACACGTCATGAAGCATAAGCAGGTGATACTTAAAAATTATAAAAAAGATAGCCTGTGCAGCCTGCATACAGAAATCCCTCTTAGCTCACCAGAGGAGCATGATGTTGGGGCCAAATCGAAAACACAGACAAGTTACAAATTTAGACAGCATGTTGCGTATAAGTAAGCAAGCAGTTGGCCATTCTGTGCCTCAATTAAAGTCTTAGGGAGCATAATGAACAGCAGAGGGTTTCATACAAACATACTACGGCAAGGAAAACTATGCAATCATTAGCATAGTATAAACTAGATTGTGAGCCTCATGCAATAATAGTTGGTTAATAGACTTCAAAGCTTCAGGCACACTTCGGCAGAGTAATTAAATGGTAAGGCCTTTAATTATGTCAATTAATAGTGTTACAAGTACCAAACATCAGGCATGATTATTTGGGCATCTCATTAACTGAGGACAAATAAAGCAATTGAAAAGAGAAAATTAACTATGCCTGAAACAAACAAGGAATTGAACTGTTGAGTTGCATACAGTGACTTACCTTTGCAGGTTGAAGAGGCTCAGCGCAGCTCCTACTTCTCTTGCAAGGCTCCTTCCTAACATCTTGTACTTGGAAATCCTCAATCTTATCTTCATTGCACCCCCTCTGCAAGGTGACACAAACTAGTTACTCATCTCCTTGGAAGATAAATATGCATACTTTCCAGTCTGTGAACACAAAAGGATGAGATTATAACAAAATAACACCACATAATGAAACATGCCGCATCTCTTGCACTTGCACACAATGAAATGAGCATTTACTATGTCTGCACTATGTAAAAACTAGGCATACCTTTGAACTGGATCTCCAGGTACTCTTGGAGAGCGTAATGTAGTGTACAGCCAAACCTTTATGTCACCTATGAGTTAGACAAGGCCCCACTACAACAGCCCTTAGTGTTTAAATCGTTGATAAGCTCTGTTAGAGTGTTAGGTTAAGAACAACAAGTAATCAAAGCAAACAGTCCTAGTATGGCTAGCTGATGCAAACAAGCAATTGAACAGAAGTGTGAGCAAATCTTAGATATGAAGAAAGAAGCAAAGAAGGAGGCTTAAAGACCATCACTTAACTGACCAGATTAAGGGGCATTTAAACATCATGTGCAAAGTATGAACTAACATAAACATTGCATATTCCAGATTCTACAATGGAATGCACATGTATTAGGTTATGCCATGTATGATGATGCCTAAATGTACAGATAGCAGGCAGGTGTGATTCATCATTGCACGCACAATTGAATTGCAGGTTAAGGGCCAGTTCGATTCCGCCTTTTCAGGGCATATTATCAAAATAAGCCATAAAAGATGTAAAGAAGTCATTTTTGAGTTATGGGCTTGGGCTTAACTAATTTCGCTTTGGAGGGGGGGTGTTTCGGGTAGAACCTCACTAAAAATTGAAGGGAAGGGGAATAGTGAAATGACTCTGTTGTCTGCCTATATTACAGTCAAAATGCAACTGTTCACGCCCGTGTCACACCTGACCCTCAAGTAAAAACAAACACGCAAGCATTCATTGCCCTACCCGCTTGCATCTCCTCTCCCCTTTCCCTCTACCTCGATCCCCTACCTGCAGCACTAGGGTTCCTCCAGCGAGCTGTCGCCACTGGTCCCATCTGGCCTTATCCTCAACGATGCTATGTCCAGCTAGGCTACATGGCCGGTGGGTAGGGGCAAATCTCCCTAGCTTCTCCTCCCTCTGGCGCCGCCCCTCATTCTCATGGTCTCCAGCAACTGCTCCACTGTGGTTCGTCCAACGCACTACTCCAGCGGGCGCTACACAACTATGGCTGATGCCACACTGTGGCAGAAGGCACCTTATTCCCCCTCCCCTCCTCCCAGGCCATGGCCTTGAGGTGCTGTTGAAGGATGAGCTCATCCAACAAGGTGAGGATCTCCTCTGATTTTTTGCCAAATTTTCATTCTGATCCACTATACGATGAGTTGCTATGAGCTGCTTCTGCTGCTATATGATGCATTGCTATGAGCTGCTCCTACTGCTGCTATATGATGAATTGCTATGAGCTGCCGCTGCTGTATGATGAGTTGCTATGAGCTGCTGCTGCTGCTGCTGCTATATGATGAATTGCTATGAGCTGCTGCTGCTGCTATATGATGAGTTGCTACAAGCTGCTCCTCCTGCTGCTATATGATGAGTTGCTACAAGCTGCTCCTGCTGCTGCTATATGATGAATTGCTATGAGCTGCTCTTGCTGCTGCTATATGATGAATTGCTATGAGCTGCTCCTGCTGCTGCCGGTATATGATGAATTGCAGACTACTGCTGCTGTATGATGAGTTGCTATGAGCTGCTGCTGCTATATGATGCTTTCAGGTGGTGCTGCTATACGATAATAACCAGCCACTTGGACCATCGAATTTCAATAAATAATAGTTCTTCATTTAAATGTGGGTCATGCGTTCTTCGTTTAAATTAGGCAATGGGATCTCTATGGAAAACATTGACCAAAGTAGATTGTGCCAAGTAGATGGTATCTTTGTATTTGCATTTTGAGCAAATAATGATGGTCTATTTTCCTATCATATTAATTACTGCACTGGGTTCAATTTGTGATGTTTGCAAGTCAAATTAATTTCCATATGGGCAGCAAAATAAAAAAATATAATGCAATCTAGACTTTCCACTGATCATACCAAAGATAAGCTGAAAACGCAATGAAAAGAACTGGTTGGCTTATTACATGGAGCTTATATTCACAGGTGCTTATTTCCTTAGGATAACTCGTAATAACTGTCCCTAAGAAACTTGGCTAATAGAACTGGCATACAAATAACATGTCACGATGATTGCAATGGAGGAGTGACATACCATAGCACACTGTATAGGCTCACTGCTGCGTCTCCTTTTTTTGCGATGTTCCATGAAATTGCCACATACATCTTGTACTTTTTCATTGTGTAACCCTATCTGCAAGTTGACACGGCTAATTTCAGACATCTCTACATGATACTACATTGCATATCCCTTGCGCATATTTAAACCACGAGTTAACGATTGTGTGCGTACCATAAACTAGTCATGACTCTGTATGCTGGACTAGCAGGCACTCTAAGGAAGCCTAATGTAGTGCACTGGAATTCCTACATGCCACCTACGATTTTGTGTAATGTACTGCCCCTGTTCCTAAATATATGTCTTTGTAGAGATTCCAGTATGGACCACATACAGGTGTATATAAATGCATTTTCGAGTGTAGATTCACTCATTTTGCTCCGTATGTAGCCTATAGTGGAATCTCTATAAATACTTATATTTAGGAATGGAGGTACGAGGTAGTATCATGTATGACATCTACATATCTAATTTAGCAGCCAGTAGTAGAAATCATTGTCTACACAAAGGGATTACTGGTCGAAAATCCTAGCGAAGCACGCTGGCAGGCACAGAACAATACAAGAGAGAGAGAGAGACGCGCTTACAAGATCATAGAAATGCCTCAGTCCAGGATCTTGGTCGGCCAAGCTGTTAGATCCAGAAGAAACATCGTCCTTGTAGTTTTTGTCAGCTGCATAACAGGTAACAGCGACCGGTTAGTATATTTGAAGTACATGGGGCAGGTGATGCTGGACGGGTTTAAAGGTGACAAGTACCTAGGCCGTGGCGGGAGCTTGGCATCTCTCCAGACTGTGGGAATCAGGTTAGAAACGTCGAGGGTGATGACGCTGCGCTGGCTATCGTGGTCCGGTAAGGAGATCTAGAACCGTCGAGTAGGGTGTTTGTGGAGAGGCTCCGGTAGGGTGGACTACGGTGTGGGCGAAGCGGATCTATGGCCGTGGACGAGGGCGTAGGTGAAGCTGCTCCGATGGTGGGGTTAAGGATGGTGTCGACGATGCAGATCTGCGGCCGTGGACGGGGAGTCAGAAGTTGCTCCGATGGTTGGGTTAAGGGTGGTGCCGACGATGCAGATCTACAGCCGTGGATGGGGCCTCAGAAGCTGCTCCGGTAGGTTGGATGAGGGTGCGAGGAAGCAGATCTAAGTCTGTGGACTTGTGCGTTGGCAAAGCGGCCCCGGTAGGATTGAGAATGGTATAGGTGAAGCTACTCCGATAGGGTTGAGGAAGGTGTCGGCGAAGCGGCTCCGGTAGGGCTGAGGAAGGTGTCGGCGAAGAGGATCAGAGGCCGTCGACGGGGGCGTAGGTGGGGCGGCTCTGGGGGGTGTGGACGAAGCGTCTCCGGTGGGGAGTACGAATGAGCCGCTGCAGATGTGCGGCGGTTGACGAGAGTACCGGCGAAGCAGATCCGACGCCGTGGACAAGGCCGGCACTGAATGGGCTGTGGTACAGTGGTGGATGAGCAGTCTACTTGTTTCTAGGGGAGGTGGGAGGGGTAGATGCGGCCACAGAAGCAGATCTGGCGAGGTGGACGCCGCTGGTAGTGAATGGGCTATGGTACGCTGGTGGATGAGCAGTCTAGGGTTTCGAGAGGGAAGGGGAGAAAGGGCGATGAAGTACGGACGGCGTGATGTAAGATGCTCTGGTGCTGTGGAGTTAGTCGTTTTTGCGGGAGGGGGAGAGGAAATGGGGGTGCCATGTAGTGGGGGAACCGGAAGTTATCAAAGCAGCCCCAACCTATCATGTAGATGAGGGCGGTATTGTAACTGTTGGTCTCCGTGCACCAATGACAAAAGGGGGATTTCGCATGCTAAAGACTATGGCGGAAATTTTAGAAGAAGGCGGGAGATTTTGCCACCCGCGGGATCGTTCGTATCTAGTTTCAACTAATTTTGGACCGTGCTAGTGGGAAGGTCATGCTAGACTGTGTACACGGGGCACGCGTCAGCAGTTAATAACTGGTGTGAAGTCCACCCCAGAAAAAAGACAATAACTCGGGATGATGCGCCGATAACTTGGACGTTCACACGGGCGCGGCCAATCATACGGGTGTAGTGGCGCGTTCACAAAAAGGGATCAAACGCTCAGCCTATGTATTTCTTGTGTAAATAGATAATTTTGTGCCATTGGTTATTTACTTTAAACATAATGCATTGACGTGTTAGTGTAGAGGCGCGCAAAAAGAAATGGATATTGTAGTCAGCTACTTAAAAGTGTTACCTCATATGATTACATAGCCTCCATTTCATAAATTGTGTACCCGTTGAATTCATATATGAATACTTCAAAATAGAAACTTAAATCATCCAAGACTAATGAATTTGAATGCAAGAGTAACAATGGTGCATGTTCATGATAGCTACATTGGTTGTTTGAAGAAACATCACTGTAACTTTGGCATGCACAACTAAAAAGGCTTATTTAAATAGAAAAAATGTGATATGTGAGTGTCCAATCTTTATAGCGTTGAATCGATATTGTACCTTTGGCCATGATACGAAGTAGATATTGACTCATGTTCAAGCGATGTACGTCCACGATCGCTAGATAGTGATACGTGAATGAATTGTGCAATCTCTCTCACACGCATACATATCTCATTTCCCTGTGGGCATCGGAATCACACACGTGCACTTCGTGTATTTCTCTCCCTCCGTCGGGGTTAAATTCATCTTTCTACCCCGTCCTACAAGTCTCTCACACAGAAACACACACGCTCTCTATGTCTAACATGCACACCCCTTTAATTCCGCCCACCCACAGCCACTAATGTCTCTCACACATATGCTATCTACCTATCCCTTAATATACCTAGATATGTGTCACACAAACTCCTTCTCCCTACTAGCAAGATGCCCATGCGTTGCACGGAACATCAAGATGCATTTGTATGAGAAGTTTATCTTGTGGGAGAAAAGGATGAACGAGGGAATGCCTTATTTGCAAATGCGGAGAGGGGTGTGGGTATCTTTTTGTAAAATTGCCATAGTTTCCTTCCTGTCCGTCGGATATAAATCGGATGGCCTATATTGCAGGATGGCAGGAACACCATCATCACCGACTCTGTTTTTTTATAAGAGTAGAGATATGTGAGTGTCACTGCCCCCCCCCACACACCCACACTTCCCAACACCGAAGGAGTAGGGTGACACCTCGATCTTGATACTAATCTATCGACTGGCTTCTCTCTCAAACATACACACACACACACACTACCCGGCACCGAAGGAGTAGGATGGCACATCGATCTTGATAATAATCTATCTACTCCTCTTTCAAACACACACACACACACACTCGCTAGTTGTGCCTCTATGCCTACCGCGCACACTCTCAATACGTCTTTCTCTCCCTCCCCCCCAACAATGACAACAGAAGGGTGACAACTCGATCTGATCATAATCCATCAATTGGTTTCTCTCTCAAACATTGTGTCTCGGTGCCTCGCTCGGTAGCCCCCTAGATATGTAGACTTCTCGCGCGCGCACAACTGTAGTGACGATGACGCTGAACCCAGTGTACCTTGTTTTTACCAGCCTCATGTGATAGTTTTCACCCTGTTTTCTGTTAATTAACAAGGCAACCTTTTCTTTGTTACTACTAGTGAATCTGAAGTCATTCGGGGCAGACATAAAATATATCACTTCAACCAATTATCGTAGCAACTATTTTAAAAGAAATTAGCTAGCTGCCCGTGCATTGCACGGAACACCAAGATGCATTTGTATGAGTAGTTTATCTTGTGAGAGAAAAGGTTGAACAAGGGAAGGCCTTATTTGTGAACGTGGAGAGACGTGTGGGTATATTTTTGCAAAATTGCCATAGTTTCTTTCCTATCCGTTAGATATAAATCCGACGGCCTATATTGCAGGATGGCACGCACACCATCATCACCAACTCTTTTTCTACTCCCTCCGTCCGAAAATACTAGTCATCAAAATGGATAAAAAGAGATGCATCTAAAACTAAAATACGTCTAGATACGTTTCCTTTTACCCATTTTGATGACAAGTATTTCCGGACGGAGGGAGTATTTGTCTTTTTAGAGATTTCAACAAGTGACTATGACCGGACCTTACCAACATACTCAAAAAAGTAGTACATAATTTTGATGTTACCCTCTTTTCTTGGCGGTGCAGTACCATCTAGATACCTCATAAATAAATCAAGGACAAATCTGACCCCTTCCTGAAAAGACATACGGAGCAAAATGAGTGAATCTACACTCTAAAATATGTCTACATACACATCCGTATGTGGTAGTCCATTTGAAATCTGAAAAAGACAAATATTTAGGAACGAATGGAGTATATATAAGAGTAGACATGGAGATATATCTCCAGCATGGTCTACAACAAAAATGTGCTGGGCAGGTTAGCGCCGGATGCTCGCAACGCGATGACATGAGTTCATATTCTGTCTTTTAACTTTATATTTTTATATTATATATTACTCTACTTATTTGATATATACTTCTTTCGCCACCGTACTGACAGTGGAACCCACAGAGTACTTAGAAAACAAGATTAAGGATGGACTTGTTTCTTTTTAACTTTCTGTACGAAGCTGTAGCCACCCTGCAAGTCACCTGTACACTGTGCATGCAATTAACTTTTTATAGAGGGACAATCATACAGGTAATTAACTCAAATGGATTGGATGTCACTCTATTATTTCCAGCATAAAGAGCATCTCAAACGGCAGCCGACAAATTTCCTCCCGCTTCCTTAAGCGGAGGACGACATCAAACGCCAGCGGCATACATTTTTACAACTCTAACCATCCAGATGAAATTCGTGCAAACACGGACTGATTTCATATAAGCATGAAGGATTTCATATAATAAAGCCAGATCTTCATATAAACATCATGGATTTCATTACATTTACATGAACTAAGAGGTGCCAATCCGGCTCTCTTGTATAATTAATACTCCCACCGTCCGGAAATACTTGTCCTAGAAATGGATGTATCTAGACTTATTTTAGTTATAGATACATACAATTTATCCATTCTTAGAACAAAAATTCCCCGCCAGCTGGAGAGGGAGTACATTATCTAAATGGCCGCCCGCAGATCCCTTTGTCTTCCTCATGTCCGTCAGACACTTGCGGGGTCGACGAAGGTCCTTGGAAGAGATGAAGCAGCAAAGAAACCACCTGAATCTGCGATCGTCGCCTCGGCGGTGGCCTTCATGGGTCCCGAGTGGCGGCGGCCTCCCGTGTTCTACTTCTCCTTGATGATGGCGGCGGACACGGAGAAGCTAGCCACCGACTCGTCGCTCTCCATGCACCCGGCTTCTGTCTCTGCCTGCATGGCGCTGCCGCAGGCACAGGAGTCACGCCCACAGTCACGGGAGGTGCGGCCACCGTAGACACTGGTGGTGCGGTACGACGCGGCAGCGACGGCGCCCGTGCCGGCGTGGAGCAACTCGCCACTCCTCATCGAGCTGAACTGGAGCGGCGAGTTGCTGAACCATGCGCCTGCTTCGGGCGGCAACTGGCTCCATCGCGCCAAGCGAGGTTTGTGAAGCACCGAGTGGCCTCGCCCGTATCCGGAGGGCTCGGCAGGCCACCCAGCCGGGTAATATGCCGGAGAACGGCTCATTAGAAGCCACCGGAGGAGTGGAGAAAATGGTGAAGGAGGAGATGGGGGAGCGGCGGAGGGGTGCGATTCTTGCCCGCTGTCTGTCTGGCCTCGTGTAAATAGAGGGCGGATGGTAGGAGCTTGGCCGGCGTCTGTCCTCGTTTAAAATGAGGGTGGACGGGAGGAGCTCGGCCGGTGTTGCGTTTAATTCCAGCCCGCTCATGAACGGACGTTTGGACGGAGTAGGATTCTCGGTTTGCATGCGGGTTTAATGGAGGAGTTTAATGGAGGTGCCGGGTGTCGTGGAATTGTCACGTCAGATGTCCTTAGTGTGAGGACTTAGTCGCGAGGCCAACGCATCTATGTGGTAGCTTGAGAGGGGTTGGGTGGAATCGAGAGACACAACATAAGACGAGGATTTAGACAGCTTCGGGCCCCGGGAAACATCATCCGGTAATAACCCTACATGCTGTTTGTGGCTAGGTCTCATTATGATCATGAGGGAGTCGTTGTAAGCCGACTCTTTATGTCTAGCCCTAGAGATTGTTTCTTGTTCCTTTTCCCTCTTGGGGAGCCCTGCCCCTCCTTCTATAAGTTAGAGGGGCGGGTTACATGTGGAGTCCTAGTAGGACTAGGACTAGTCTATCTTTTCTTACAAGTTGATTACAAGTCTGGGTCTTGCTTCCTCGTAAAGGAAATGTTCATCATCCCTTTCTTCTTAATCCGGCCCATCATAACGTGAGCCGGCCTTTAGGTTTTGTGCCTTGTTGTCCATCTGACCCGCCCGCCGGGTTACTAATGAGTCGCCAAGATCGGGCAGGTTATTTGCGAATCGCCAAGCTCCGGGCGGGTCACAAGTGAGTCGTCAATTCCGACCAGGTCATACCGCAGGGTATATCCCCGACATTACCCCCCAGTTTAATTTGGATTTATCCATGTTAAACTGATCCTGTAAAATAAACACAAGAACAAACTTGATAGGTTGTGCTCCGGGTTAAATTTTTGCAAGCCGGCACCTGGTCATTGTCATTTCCTTCTTGATACATGCCCATGAACTCATAGCAAATCTATTTTAGTAGATATGTTCAAACCTTGTGAATACAAAAATTCCAGATACTTCTTTTGAGAAATCCGGGTCAATAGGCCAGCTTCAGAGTCAATTTGCTGGCATTGGTCTCTTGTAGAGAAATATTGTAAGAAATAATCCACTTGAATCGGCTTCCAAAGCGCCGGCTTAAAACATATTGGTCTTGAAATACTCATCTGACTTTCAGCCGGCTTGAAGAGGTAAAACTTGCCGGTTTATCATAACCAAAATTGCCGGCTTGTAAATATTGATAGCACCGGGTCATAACTATTGCCGACGCCGGGTTATAATTATTGATGACACCGGATCATGATTATTGCAAACACCGGGTCAATCTGATCTGCTCAAAACTGAGAATTTGAAGATTTGTCCCCCTTATATGTATATCACCTGTAGCCCCCAAGTGCCGGGTTGTCATGCTTGCAGCAACCTGGGACTTGTAATTGCCTTATGCTCATAAACTTCAACCAGTGTAGCCCCCAAGGGCCGGCACAGTAAGATATTACTAAGCTGGGACTTTGTATATAATTCATTGATAATAACATCATATGATGTAATCTCCACCATGGGGCTTGAACCCACGCCCGTAAGGTCAAGAGCTTTGTACTCTACCAACTGAGTAGTGGATCTTTCAATGTAATGGACTGAGGCTTGTGTACCTTGAATTTTTTTGACAGGAACAATTGGTAGCCCCCAAGGGCCGGCTCATTTAAAATGTGATGAGTCGGGTCTTCAATAAGTTGAGCAAAAAATGACTTTGCATTAGCCCCCAAGTGCCATGGTACATGCTGGCAGTGACATGGGACTTGCATATTCGATGTAATATCAATTTGAATAATGTAGCCCCCAAGTGCCGGGTCGTAAGCCTGCAGCGACTCGGGACTATTCCTTCCATTGTAGAATAAATCATATCCATTGATAAAATAATAACCATTGCGCCAAAGCGACTTTGAATACCTCATTTGTTGATAAGTAAATCCGGAGTTTAAATACCCGGCGGCTCTTGGCCGATGGCGATTTAATACGCCTCCATTGTAAGCTGGAAATTTTATAACCCGGTGGCTTATAGCCTTTGAGAAAATCAAGAATTGATAACCCTTTTGAGACACCAATTTCAATCTTTGATGATGGGCTTGAACGTAATCATTTATGTAAGTCATAGCTCTATAAATCCTGCACAGAGTTTAAACAACATATGCCCTGGTGACTTAACGTCAAAAGCCAGGGCGGGTAACCATCCAAATGTAGTCTTATCCTGCACACAAGTAGATCACAAGAACCCTTGGCGGTTTGCCGCATGGCGGGTCATATAAAAACCCGAAAAGAATCATAAATAGACTAGCCGATTATCAATCATGATGTTAAGACATAATTGATATTATCATACTTATGATCCTTTGGATGATACCACCGGTTTACGTGACCCGGAGGGTTTAGTTGATAACTCAACCCTGTAAAAGCCGGCACATATGATATTTGTGACAACTCAAATACTTGTGATTGTATAAAAACAGATAAAAAATTTGAGGGTTCTGATTCAAATACGATTAGTAAACCGTTCCAAAGGGGTTAAGCTAAGATTCGAATACGATCATATAGCCCCCAGTGGCGTTGGCATTGCAGATCAAAGTGGGTATCGACAGCTATGTTCTCTTTGGTTCGAATACGACCTATGTTTGAACAGGAAGCCCCCAAATGACCTTAAGAGTTGTTTAGCGACGCTGATTCGAATACGATCCACGTCGATTCCCAAAGGGGTTGAGCTATGATTCGGATACGATCAAGAAGCCCCTAAGTAGGTTCAGCAGTTTGCTAATCAAAAGGGTATCGACAGCTATGTTCTCTTTGGTTCGAATACGACCTATGTTTGAACAGGAAGCCCCCAAGTGACCATATATTAGCATTGCATCGATCAAGAGGGTACCGACACCTATGTTCGATGAGCAGGATGACCATAATAAGATAAGCCGTAAGGTAGGATACCTATGTTTGAACCGCGCATCGTGGCAGCAAGTTCTTTTTGGCAACCTTTAATTTTTCTTAGAACTCGAACTTGCGAGAGATTAATTCTTTTTGAACCGGAACTTTAAACCGGATTTGAAAGCTTTAAAAATTTGTGAGGGACAAATTTACCTTGAGCCGGATTTTGAACCGGATTTGAGAGCTTCAAAAATTTGTGAGGGACAAATTTACCCTGGGCCGGCTTTTGAACCGGATTTGAGAGGTTCAGTGCTTTGTGGGAGAAAGATGTCTCTTGAAGCGGATTTTAAACCAGGGTGCTTATTTTGAGCCGGAAATCTTCTGACGGTTTTTAAATTTTCATCGATCTAGCAGTAATCTCCGGGGCACGGGTTATTTTTCCCTTCAATGACCCAGAGTTCTTGAATTCATTGAAACCGGCTAATTTTGCCGAGTCATACCATTGTAGCCCCTGAGTCTCAAGAGGACTCGAGGAGTTGGCTTGCAATTCTCCATATTTGACCATAGTAGAAGGTACACATCATTGGCATTGATAGCATGATGTGAATCCACAAAAGGTTGAGGTGACTGCGGCGGGTTATAAATGATCCTGTATGAGCCGTGTCAGCAACTCGGCCAATGGTTCCTTCCAACTGGCTGTTTGAAGTTAACCAAACTGTAGTGGCGGCGACTTGTGCACCTGCCCATTGAACCATTCAATGCAGACGGCGGCTAATAATATATTATAATTTGCCTCTAATTTGTTGGAAGAAAACCGGGCTTCCCAAGTAGTGACTTGCTCATACTCAATAAACAGCTCATCCAGACAAGTGTGGCCCAGTGTGTTGATGGAGACCAGGCCGCGAGAAACGGAAGGTAAAGACGACCGCAACATCTGAGGCGGCACAGAAAGATGAACCGGCCGTGGCATTGTAAGACGGTGCAGACGGGCAAGTTGTCCTTCTTGTTGTAAGCCGGCGTGGTCGCGAGAGACAGCCACAACATTGTAAGCCGGTGCGGGAGTTCGTTGAGTAACAACGACCACCTGTGCCAAAAGATGTTGGCGTGCCTCCATCTCCGCGGTATAATATCACTTTGTCATAAACAATTGCCCTGCATAAAAAATATTGCAGACCAAGGCAAAGATAAGCTTGTTCTTTGACAAAAAACAACATGTTCTAATAAACAAATTTGGATGGATATCACCTGATTTGTTTGGACGATGTATGATCCGTTTATCGCGACAGAGACGGCTGAACACGCCCCCGGCGGCTCAGGACCGTAGGAGCGGCTCTGATTTGTTGATATACATATCGGAGTCAACCGCGATATTTAAAGGACAGAGCGGGCGCGTGAGTCGGCCGCGGCATTGTAAGCCGCGCGGACAGACGGGTCGGCCGTGGGCGCGGACATTTGAGCCGGCGCGGGTATGGTCGAATGTACCGGCTACAGGCGCGGTCCCGGTGAGTTGATGTAGACCGGACCGCTGAGGCGGCGATTTGCGCACATCTGATATATTTTGTCAGATGAATGTGGATGCTGATTCTGAATAATACGGGACGCAGCTCCACGTGATCTCTCCTCCTTGTGGTTAACAGCAATGCTTTGCAATATGCCTTCGGATGCACTTTGTGTAACAGTATGCATGTTGTTCAACATCCTCCACACCACATGAATGCAGACCAGAAACGAGGCCGCCGCTGTCCTACTTGACAAGCCGCTGCAGAGAAGCGGAAGCGTGAGATGAACCGCAGCCAGTGGGGCGTCAGGCGGAGCAGCGTCTCAACATCGGGCCAACGCGCGGCCAGGGCGGCTCAGGAGATGGCAACGGCGGACATAGGCGCAGCAGAGCGGAGCAACCACTAGTAGAAAAAGGGCCTTCAGTCCCGGTTCATAAGGGCCTTTAGTCCCGGTTCTGGAACTGGGACTAAAGGGTCGGTACTAATGCCTCTCCCTTTAGTCCCGGTTCAATCCAGAACCGGGACTAAAGGGCGTGGCCACGCGGACTAAAAGGCACCTATATGGAGGTGGTCAGGAATTTGGGAGACTCACGCCGGTCATAGCGCCGCAGTTAAAATGATAATGGCAAGTCAAATCAGGGTGCCCCACCTATCCAGCAGTAACTCGCTGCCAAATCACACAGTCCTACGTTTGCAGCAGCCTACTCCCTCGTCTTCTCGCGTCAGTAACATATTATGTTACCACAAGCACCTCTTTCCTCATTAAATAGTTGCCACATAAGCAAAATTGTCTTGGGATGTGTTAAGTTACTACCTAAGTTACTCCCACTATGGCTAGCCTAAGAGCAAGTACAATAGAGCTGAGTCAGCAGGCTATAATAAATAAACTAGTATATTTCTGCTTAGTTGGAGGAAAGAGAAGAGGAAAGAGAAGGTAAGTGGGCTCTTTGTGAAGAGCCAGCTCTAGCACGTGCTCCTAGGCATTTTGTGAGAATGAAAGATGGGCCATATAATAACAAAGTAGTACATTCTTTTGATCTACTATTATACATATTGGCTATAAGATGGACTGTAGATGACATGGCACCGGCTTATAGCCAGCAGCTGGCCATACTATTAACCATGCTCTAAGAAACAACGTGAGAGTTAATGCACCACGCCTATGTGTTTACTATTTGGTTTTCGTAAGATGACTTAATACTCACCTAGACGGAGGGAGTATTCAATTTGAAAGCAGGCGGCGCAGTTCCCGATACGGAGGGAGTAGCGGTTCCCGATATGTTGAAGGGCCAATGCATCCTCCTTCAATTAATGCATGAGGGAAGTAATGGGAGGAAGTCCGGGAAAAGAGTCTGCACAATGTGAATGCAACGCAGTTTGCCCTCATTGCCCTCATATAAAGGTGCCCCTCCATTCCAATGAATCTACCACATCGTACGCACCTAAGTATTTGCCTAAGCACCTACACTATGTGCAAAAGAGATCACTCCAGACCCATGGCGCTGATGCACGTGAGCGGCCAGCGGCTGCGCCAGATGGTCCACACCACATGAATGCAGACCAGAAAACGAGGCCGCCGCTGTAGAGAAGCGGAAGCGTGAGACGAACCGCAGCCAGAGGGGCGTCAGGCGGAGCAGCGACTCAACAGCGGGCCAACGCGCGGCCAGGGCAGCTCAGGAGATGGCAACGGCGGACATAGGCGCAGCAGAGCGGAGCAAACACAGCGGACGGTGGAAGCAATCTGCCGTAGCTGCTTGGTGTGGTCGCAGCTGTTGACCATGGCGGCAGAGGAGCGAAGGCAGAGCAGGCGAGCGCGGCGATCCACCAATCGGGCTTGGACGCGGTGACCCGGCAGAGGGCTTTAAGGCAGAGGCGGCTCACGCGCAGCGGGATGACGGCGATGGGCTTCACAGCGAGGCAAGGAGCACGAGAATCACAAACATAACAGTAGCACGTAGTGCATTGATTTGCATGATATCCAGCTCCAAAGGGCAAGCTAGCACATAGATGACGTGGATGGAGAAAAATCCCTGCATGCCACTTCTCTTTTCTCTGAAACAACCTGCAGCTCTTCTTCTGCCCCATCTCTCAGGCGGGAGGGCCGACCCAAAGGCAGCGGCTAAGGCAACGGCGAGCTGTAAAGGAGCGGAGGATGCAAGGCGGCTTGAGGCCAATGGGTGGTAGCTTCAACGGCAGAGGCGGCCGGCGGTTTGCACAGAGACTCGGAGGCCACGGCAATGAAGCTCCTTGGCCGGGGCAGCTTAGAAGTAGGGGCTCGAAGACGGCAGCTCGCAGAGGGCGGCGGCGGCGGCGCACCGTCCACGACAGAAACGCGGCCGAGGATGTCGGTCACGGCAGAGGCCATGGTGTGCGAGCTTACGGCCGCTACAGGCTCTGGCGGCTCGACGCAGGGGCTGCAAGCGTTGGCCGGTCGAAGCAAATCCGGGGAGGCAAATGAAGACCATGGCATTATAGGCGGCGACGGGTTGCCGGCGATGTGGTCGGCGGCTCAGCAGTGTCCCGGCGGATCCATGGTGGCATAGTGGATTGATGGCAACAACTGAAGGCCAGCCGCAGAGACGGCGGCGGAGGCGCTCCGGTGGAGGCTCAGGGGGAAACGCACTGCGGCTCGTCGTGGCGAATCTGGGTCGTACGTGGCCGTTGACTCCCAGTCGTGATTGTCCTTGTTTCAGGGTCGTGGCCACCCCCTTCTTCCTCTTTTCTTGGTTTTTTTTCAGCAGATTCCTTTACGGATTCGCCTCAGGACTTGAAGTAAACAGCCGCGGTTTGATGGATGTATGTACATCTCTATCTTTGGTTTAACATGGAGGCGACTCTCAGTTGACAACGGGAACTTGGCGGTTTGACTGCAGCCTGGGCGATTTGCGTGTGCATGTAAAAACATCCCTTGTGTCGGTCACGTAGTAATACAACAGATGAAACACCCGTGCAGCTGTCCCAGTCCCGGACTCGGCGTTGCATAGATGATGGAAATCATACCGATGGTCTCGACGACTTCTTTGCGGCGGCGGCAAAACAGACCGTATCCCTACTTTCTCTTCATTGACTTAAATCTCACGGATTGCAAAATCTGAACCGATGAACTCGAAGTTGATGCCGATCCTTCCGAGCTAAGTCTTTCTTATCCGGAAAATTGCAAACTTCTCGATCCTTGGAAGAGATCCCTCCAAGAACTCAACACCACCGTGCGCAGGCCCCACGGTGGGCCCCAACTATCGTGGAATTGTCACGTCAGATGTCCTTAGTGTGAGGACTTAGTCGCGAGGCCAACGCATCTATGTGGTAGCTTGAGAGGGGTTGGGTGGAATCGAGAGACGCAACATAAGACGAGGATTTAGACAGCTTCGGGCCCCGGGAAACATCATCCGGTAATAACCCTACATGCTGTTTGTGGCTAGGTCTCATTATGATCATGAGGGAGTCGCCGTAAGCCGGCTCTTTGTGTCTAGCCCTAGAGATTGTTTCTTGTTCCTTGTCCCTCTTGGGGAGCCCTGCCCCTCCTTATATAAGTTAGAGGGGCCGGTTACATGTGGAGTCCTAGTAGGACTAGGACTAGTCTATCTTTTCTTACAAGTTGATTACAAGTCCGGGTCTTGCTTCCTCGTAAAGGAAATATTCATCATCCCTTTCTTCTTAATCCGGCCCATCATACCGTGAGCCGGCCTTCTAGGATTTGGGCCTTGTTGTCCATCTGACCCGCCCGCCGGGTTACTAATGAGTCGCCAAGATCGGGCAGATTATCTGCGAATCGCCAAGCTCCGGGCGGGTCACCAGTGCGTCGTCAATTCTGGCCGGGTCATACCGCGGGGTATATCCCCGACACCGGGCGTGCAGCGGGCGGCGCAGTACTATTCGATTTGACAGCAGTAATGAGCCATCAAATCACAAACGCCCCCGCCTCTCGTGAAACCGACCGAGCTAGACTGCCCCGCCCTCTAGCCTTTTAAAAAATGTATATACTCCACTTTTGTACAGTAGTAGTATCGATGGATTGCACCATGGAGCAAAACTTGAAATTAAAAAAAAGGTGGTACATATAGAGAGCGCTCGTGGCCAAATTATGCATATAGTACTGTTAAAAAGGCTTGTCACAATAATGGTGTCCAGCACAAGTGCACAACCCACCCCTCAAATAAAAATAAGCACCCTGGAATTCTTTGACAAAACTAAGCACCCTGAAATTGTTTGACAACTAAACTGATGGCTATATGATGTTGGCCATATATATTGTACGTATATAATGTGAAGAAACGAGTGGTAGTACTATACCAACTAAAAGATGAAATGTAAGAAATACTAGTATGTACGTACTGAAGAGTTAAAGTAATGAGAAGAAACATAACATAGTTCTGCTGGGGGCTCAGCACAACACACCCCTCAAACTAAATTAAGCACACCTGAAATTAAATTTTGCAACTATTCCGGTAGACACTGCATTAGAACCACCATGAGCAACGACATTGCCACCTTACTCGGAGTCCTCGTCCACGTCCTCGACTTCGTCCTTGTCCCTCTTCCTATTGGCCGATACTTCTTTGCTTGAACCGCACACTTGGCTGTTGCTCTTCATCGAACCCTTGTAGATATTGAAGCAAAGGTAGCCATCCATTGCAGCGTAGTGGATGTGGTCTATATCTAGTACATTACGCTGCCATGCATGACGATGAAATGTGTGTGGAGGTTTCTCCAGTTTACCGTACGAAGGATGAACCATGGCTCCTGCTAGGGTCAGCATTGAAGGCTGACGAGAGGGCACCAGTCGATTCTTCTGGAGGTCGAAGGGGTTGCCTACAACGAGGCCTATCCGACCCAGGACTTCTTCGTCGTTCGTAAAGTCTACAGTAACGAATTTGACTAGGTTGCTCCCGAGGAAGTCCTTAAAATCCTGGCACTCAACGTCGGCATGGCATATGTGGTAGACCAAGCATAAGTCATGCACGCAAACCTGGATCACGGCGGGCTTCTTCCTCTCTTCATCCTTTAGATCCTTCTCTCGTCCCAGGACTGTGTTGTACTCAACATCTAGCCCAGCGACCCACTCATCATCTGAGTTTTCGAACATGCGTCTGAAGCGAGAAAGGCATCCTTTCACCGTCGCAGAAGAACGGGTGTAGATGACGTCGAACTCATCACCGGTGATGGTTCTAACCTTGTACTCACCGTCGATCCTGGAGATTTGGGACGCCATGGATTTGGGAGGAGGGTTAGGATTAGTGGAACAGCTGTAATGTGAATGGACGGGATGACTAGGAGTGAACCGCCATAGTATTGAAGGACGTGCGGGGACGAGTAGGAGCGAACTGCCAGCGTGCGAATGGCAGGGTAGTGGATTTCCATTCTCCCATGATACGAGCTTCCGAGAGCCCTTGGATCTGAGATCGAACAGTTGCATGGCGTGATTCTAGACCTATGGGTGAATATCCTATCCTGGAGGGTTATTCTACAAATTTTCAGCAACTTAGCATGCGACCGTTTGATCTCAGATCCAAGGGCTGCCAGCAGCCCGTATCGTGGTTGCGCCTACCACGACCGTCGCGTCGCTCGTGCGGTCGCGCCCTTGGAGATTTAACACGGTGCGTTAGGCTATCTGATGTTTGGCATGTTATACATATACATCACTTAGTCACTCATACTACAACAAGGTTGGCTATAAGTGTATTTTTTTTACTCCTCTCTATCTCTTTCTTCGTACTCCCTCCGTCCCATAATATAAGAACGTTTTTGACACTAGTGTAGTGCCAAAAACGTTCTTATATTATGGGACACAAGGATTACTAGTATTTATTGCATTTGCCAAGGAGTGACCTCTTCCAATGAATTGGTGTTGCTAAGTTTGCTTCATTTAATTAGCTATAGACTCAAAATTGTCTTTTCACCTAGGTACACGCTCTTAGCACCGTTTCTTCCTTGGGTCTCCAAACTATTCTCTCTCTTCTTGATTAAGTTACCATATCAGACTTCATGCCTATCTGGCAAGCTTAAGCACCTGTAGGAGCAAGTAAAAGTAAGTACAATAGTGCACTTTACATGGCATTTTTGCATATGTGGAGGAAAAAGAGGCAAGGAAAACATGGAGAAGTGAGCTCTCATGCAAGAGCCAGCCTCTACTACATGGTGGAGCATTCGGAGAAGCACCTATATGGAGGTGGTCAGGAATCTGGGAGACTCACACCGGTCGTAGCGCCGCAGTTAAAATGATAATGGCAAGTCAAATCACGGTGCCCCACCTATCCAGCAGTAACTCGCTGTCAAATCACACAGTCCTACGTTTGCAGCAGCCTACTCCCTCGTCTTCTCGCGTCAGTAACATATTATGTTACCACAAGCACCTCTTTCCTCATTAAATAGTTGCCACATAAGCAAAATTGTCTTGGGATGTGTTAAGTTACTACCTAAGTTACTCCCACTATGGCTAGCCTAAGAGCAAGTACAATAGAGCTGAGTCAGCGGGCTATAAGAAATAAACTAGTATATTTCTGCTTAGTTGGAGGAAAGAGAAGAGGAAAGAGAAGGTAAGTGGGCTCTTCGTGAAGAGCCAGCTCTAGCACGTGCTCCTAGGCACTTTGTGAGAATGAAAGATGGGCCATATAATAACAAAGTAGTACATTCTATTGATATACTATTATACATATTGGCTATAAGATGGACTGTAGATGACATGGCATCGGCTTATAGCCAGCAGCTGGCCATACTATGAACCATGCTCTAAGAAACAACGTGAGAGTTAATGCACCACACCTATGTGTTTACTATTTGGTTTTCGTAAGATGACTTAATACTCACCTAGACGGAGGGAGTATTCGATTTGAAAGCAGGCGGTGCAATTCCCGATACGGAGGGAGTAGCGGTTCCTGATATGTTGAAGGGCCAATGCATCCTCCTTCAATTAATGCATGAGGGAAGTAATGGGAGGAAGTCCAGGAAAAGAGGCTGCACAATGTGAATGCAACGCAGTTTGCCCTCATTGCCCTCATATAAAGGTGCCCCTCCATTCCAATGCATCTACCACATCATACGCTCCTAAGCATTTGCCTAAGCACCTACACTAAGCGCAAAAGAGATCACTCCAGACCCATGGAGTTGATGCGCGTGAGCGGCCAGCGGCTGCGCCAGATGGTCCACGACGCCGGCCTGCGGCATGGCGCCAAGGATCGTCTCCAGACGGTGTTGGAGACCGGCTGGTGGATGGCCGCCGTCGACGCCAACTACGACTCTCAGTTGGACTAGATGATCATTGACACCAGCAACAAGTTCACCGTCATCAAGAAGCTCGCGGACGACATCACCGTACTCCTCCATCCCGAGCGCCCGGGCTCCTCATTGCCTGCCACCCTAATCGGCCTCCATGGCCGGAACCTCTTTCAAGCACTGGTGGCCCTGTGACTGCCCGCCGACGCCACGAAGAATGTCCACCTGGAGGTCGCGCTCGCCGTGAGGCGCCTCACCATGCAAGAATTCGTCGACCTACACATCCACGTGTATGAGCAAATCATGTACATAGGTATCTACAATGCCAGTGACGACGCTACGAGGTTGGCCTTCCTCAACCGGCTGGAAGCCTTGGATGCCTTTGCTAAGAAGCACCTCGACCTCGCCACAAAAGCTGCCGCTCCTTAGCCGCCGGTCGGTGGCCCAACGCACTAAGTTGAGGAGGAGGAGGTCGTACGTTCGTGGATCCATCTTTCTTCTTGCCTTCTGTAACTACCACTACGATCGCATCATCGTGGACTTAATTCTTATTGTGTTGTTGCAATGTCGTTCCAGTCAATACCGACATGTGCGATCCCTTTGCTTAATTATATGCATCACTGTAACTAGTACTCGATCCATCAATTTATAAGTTGTGCTTACCTTTTACATCAACTTCGTACAACGCGCGGGCATCTTGCTAGAAACACTAGAATATGTCTATATAATCCGTATGTGATAGTCCATTTCAAATCTCAAAAAAGACAAATATTTAGGTACGGAGGGAGTAATATATTAGGAGTATATCATGCACACAAAGGCAGAGGAGCGGTGGGGCCGAGAGGGATGAGGGGCAAGGCAGTGATAGCCACGTCAGAGGATCCATGTCCACGTCGGGGGACGTCGTGTCGTGGGTTGGAGCGGAGTTGTGGGAATCGCGTGTGGGTGTGGCAGTGGTAGAAACAAGAAATGTGATGGTCGCCGTGGTTCAACTTCCATGGACAAGCCGTCATGTCTGCTGACACATGTATATCAAAACTAGAGTGTTTATATTTCAAGCACGTGAACAAGTATTATTCTACTACTTTGGATCCATTGCAACGCACGGGCCAGCACATTGGTAGTAGTAGTGTCCATCACTATCTCTAGAGGCCTTCCCTCGTTCATCCTTTTCTCTCACAAGATAAACTACTCATACAAATGCATCTTGATGTTTCGTGGAACGCACGAGGATGTTTCCTTGGGGGTCTCTCCAGCACGGCGTGGCCGTAGTTGCAAGTTTACGCCCCTTGAGATGCCGACGTTGAGGGGCACTTGGATTTCCTCCGATGAGCAGGTAAGATGAGTTTGATCACATAGTAAATGCATTCTAAAGACTACTTCCGTGTCCATTTCCTACTTCTCCCCCTGCCCACTGTTTCACAGGTTAGGATCGGTGCGAGTGGAGATTGGATTGCATATGTATGGGAGGGTACCAACATCAATTTGCACAACATTTACAACGGTGACACCGTTCCCGTAGAACCTTTGTCCAACATTGGGATCAGCCATGCAACAGGCCACCGCATGAATTGGTATGATGAAACAACGGTGAGATTGAATAAGATAGCACGAACCTTGCACATGGCGGTCAAAGGCGGACCATGCTGTTTGCGGCCGATTTGTTGCCGTACGAGTAGGAAGACGCTGTGCTCCTTTCTAACCGCATCTTCGCGGTGACAAACGAGGGGACTTATTTTGTATGGGACACATCCTACGATATACTCCCTCTCCCCCAGTTTATTTGTTTTGAATCTTTTCGTTTTATAAGTTTCAAATTCAAATTTAGATCTCCCCATCACATGTTGAGATTACAATGTCCATTAAATCGTTGCGTGCATGTATAGTAAAGAAACAAATCTCGAGTTTGGCACGAGTTCGTGCTGCGGGAGCACCACAAGCCCTGGCGCAGGAGTTACATTTCCCTCTCAGGGCCATCGGGACTGAGCTTCAGCGCCTTACTACACCTACCTTTGAGTCAATAACATGTGGACCCGATAGGTGACTGGTCCACATGTAATGCTCCTGTAGGCAGAGGGGCAGTGGGTGTGGGGCCAAGAGGGGTGAGCCGCAGGTCGGGGGACGTGTGGTTACATGGGTTCGAGCGGCGTCGTGGGAATCGCGGGTGGCTGTGGTAGAAACTTGATGCTCGCCGCATTTTAGGTGGCCCACATGTCATGCACACAAAGGCAGAGGGGCGGTGCGGCCGAGAGGGGTGAGGCGCACGTCGGGGGGCGTGGTGCCGTGGGTTGGAGAGGCGTCGTGGGAATCGCGAGATGAAACGTGATGGTCGCCGTAGTTGAACTTCCATGGACAAGCTGTCATGTCTACGGACACATGCACTGCATACCGATCACTGGAAGGAGTACCAGAGAAAGCTATATATGCGGATAAATAGTTCCTTATAGTCAAGCGGACCCATGCTACTACTCTGTTCTAAAGACATGCACACCATGGAAATAGTCCATCTATATCAATATACACCGAGAGGGAATAATTTTTTTACAAGAGAGGAAATAGTTCATCCATCCATAATGCCCTCTTGTTGGTGCAGCCTTTTCTTCTTCTTCTTCTTCTTCTTCTTCTTCTTCTTCTTCTTCTTCTTCTTCTTCTTTTTCTTCTTCTTGTTCTCATTCTCTGTGGGAGACGGCTTCGCAACAAGCTCTTTGGACCTTGCAGCTATCTCGAAACTCACACGGGCATCGAGGGCAGCATATTTTATCCGCTCGTACGTCAAGGGATAATTCTCCCATCCAGACGACCTTAATGCCACCATCTCATCACCCTTCTGAAGATTTGTACCGAGCACAAAATTTGCTAGTCGAATAGGGATGGTGTCTGTTTATCACAAACTTCTACAGGAATTTTGATTCTGGTTTGTAGGCCAGTTATGCTTTTCAAATCAAGGTTGTACGACTCCAGCTTCTGTTTGTCCCCTTCGATGGCTACCCCACAAAATTATACGTCATCCCGAGACAAGAAATCGTGAAGCTCACCTGGTATGGAGGGCGAGTGTATGATGTGGTACACCAAAACATCATCTTCGAGGCACAGCTGAAGGATGACGGCGCGCTGGATCTTCCCACGGGCACGCTCCGTGTACTTTGCGTCGAGACCGATGACCCTCGTCTCTACCTTTTCGAGGGAGTTGGATACATTGTTGATCCACTGCCGAACAACCCTTGGGTGGACGGTGACGGTGGCAACTATGCGCATCGAGCCTTCAACGAGGACATGTTGGACGCTAAAAACCTGCATCTCGATCTGTTTCGCCATTTGAAACCGCTGGAAAGGAGGGCTATGGTTTGGAGAATTAGGATTAGATGGCTAGTCTAACTGAAGTAGTAGATGATTATTTAAAGAGGTTAAAACAATGTGAACGCAGTGGGGTTTGGATGCAAATGAAGACGAAGGGGAGGTGAAGAAGCCGAGGAAGATCGGTTCCCGATGGAGAAGGAGTAAATGGGAGAAGTGGCGTGTAGGCAGTTGATTAGACGGCTAGGTAGACTAAACGAAAAGGCTATGCGGGTAGACTGA
Source organism: Triticum dicoccoides (assembly GCF_002162155.2). Classification (NCBI taxonomy): domain Eukaryota; kingdom Viridiplantae; phylum Streptophyta; class Magnoliopsida; order Poales; family Poaceae; genus Triticum; species Triticum dicoccoides. The sequence goes on from NC_041390.1 coordinate 21,361,985, forward strand.
TGAGTCGTACCTGTTCGTGTACGTGCCCATCCTTCCTGATAGGTGGGACCTATGCAAACAGATAAAAAAATGTGTCGTAGTTTTTTTTGAGCGCGTGAGTGGGAGACACAGTATTCTCTGGTTAAGGAATACTCCCTCTGTTTAGGTGATTATAAGTCACCTCATGAAAATCAGGTTTTCCCAAAACCTTTAGGCGTGGAGCATTAACTTCCTGCTCGATCCCCTCCCAGCCTCGTTAGCCAGCATTCTCTTCCTCTGCTGCCGCGTTCTACCTTTCCATTTTTCCTCTTGTCAAGTGTGGAATGATCTGCATGCCGTCCTTGATGCACCAGAACGACCACTGCATGCATCGCGGCAGAGCATTGAGTGGGCATGCACGAGAATTTGGTTCTGCTCGCAATATGGATGATACCTGAACGATGAAGTGAACAGGCATGCTAGCACGGGAGACCTATTTACGCTATGCAATAATAAAGTACTACTCATGTACCTACTAGTAGTAGTAGTAGTAGTAGTAGTAGTAGTAGTAAGTACAACTGTGGTACACTTGATGGTCAAAATACTATTCATCCGGTCCTTACAGTGAAGTGACAACACCCTGCGCCTGACACTAGTCCAGGCGGCGTGTTCGGGTTACCAAAGTCAGCCTCACCCTGTGCACAGTGCAGTCTGTCACCGCCGCTGTACAGCACATTGGCGCCTCGCCTCGTCTCCCTCTCCACTCCCATAGCACCACTCCATCTCCATCTCCTTCTCCGTCTCCATCTCATTGTGCCCCCATGTATCGTCGCCTCACTCGCCTCCCCCAGTACCACTATTCCCTCGCTAGCCGCTCCACCATCGACATCCTTCTCCCCCGTAAATCAAGCCCCCTTCCATATTCCGCCATGGCCGAACGCGAACCGCACAGCATCCATATGGGCCGCGATTGGAGCAATCTCCCCAGTGACATCCTCGACCTCTGTTGTTCGTGTATGGATATGTTGAGCACCCTGCGGCTGGCTGCATGCTCGAGGGACATGCACACGGCCATTATCGAAGCGAGGCCTAAGCTTTTCAAGACACCCTGCTTGCTGCTATCTGGTCTTGCGAGATTCTCTCACCATGATACGGAGGCGTGCATGATGCCCCTCGACTTCAATCCGATCTCCATTAGCCGAAACTTCTTTGTATGTATGTAGTGGGTCGCCGTACATCATTTCCCTCGACATCGATCCGATCACCATCGCCCAAAACTTCTTGGCAGGTATGTACTGGGTCAGCATGAACTCCCACTGGATGGCTGCCTTCAGAGAAGACGGTAAAAAGTTGGTGCTCGTGAACTTCCAGACCTCCCATGAGATTATCCTTCCTCCATTGGATTATATAGAGTATTACCATCACGGTTCAAGTCATCTAGATGACTACGTCAGTTGGACGGACCTTGTTTTGCAGAAGATTGTAATCTGCCAAGTGCCCACACGACATGCGAATTATGCAGACTTCAAGCTAATTGCCTTGTTAGACCGCGGACTCGCCTATCTTTACGCCGGTGCCTTCTTTAGCTGGAGACAACTCGGCTTGCAGTGGATCATCGTCAAAGCTGATATGCACTTCTGTGATGCTATTGAACACAATGGCATCATCTACGCGATCGACAAAGCAGATGGCACCACGTATTGCTGGGACGGCGCGTGTAAGTTGTTTCCTCTCATGTTAATGATGACGCCATGACACTGTTTGAACTTTTTGTGATGATTGGCATATCTCTGTTTGAGCAGAATCTGAGTAGAACTATGGCAATGTATTAGAGACACCGTAAATTAGCTATATTTGGAATGAGTTAATTCATGCGATTGTGACCATGTCATTACCGCCAATTTTTACCCTGAATAATCAAACGGTTAGAAATATATGGATATTATCCTTATTTTACAGTAATCTATATACTACTACTAAATATGAGTGTGTATCAATGGCCATGTTAGTTTCCTCATTTTCATGATGTAGAAACATGCACCACACTGTTGGTTTCATCTAACCATACATTAGGGAAGTAAATGTGCATATGGAGAACTCTATATTTGGAAGTAGTGAAATCCTGCAATGCTTACCATGTGTACATACCTATATTCGCCCTTCAGCAATCAATGGCTAGAATAATATCCTCACAAAAGTTTTGCCCACAGAACACGAGTATATAACAATGCATGGTCAGTTAATTACCTTGAAGAATTTGTTTGTGAGGACAGAACATGATTACATAACATGCATGACATGGTAGTTTCCTGTGAAGAATCGATTGCGAGATAACATGAGTATAACCATGCATAGCACTTGTATATTTTCGAACCCAGTATACATATCCCTGTATTTTCCTCCTAGTTCCAACAGGGACATATCAATGCTGTTTCTTGCATTATCCTACTCATACTCTGAACAATGCTGATCTTACATTAACAACGCTTGTCCTTTTTGATATGATGTAGTGTCCCTACAGTTACTGCCCTTTGTAATCACACCACCTTTGCCAAAAACAGGGAAGCACAACTGGTTCCTCGCTCGATCAGACGACGGCAAAAGACTGATGATCATTCAGACACATGAGCCGGAAAAGTTATATTGCAAAAACCCCACTGTATACAAGCACCGTGTAATACGTGAGTATCCGGACAGTGGCTGTTACATCTATGAGCAGGATACCAGGTTGTTGGGCCTTTAGGATTTTTTAGTTGGAGGCGGGTAAACAGCCTTGGTTCACACTCTCTGTTTCTCGGACTCAATTATCCGATTAACCAGGAGATCACCGTTGGCAAGGTCCTTGATGGCAGAGAGGCTCTGTTTTCTATGGAAAACTATGTCTACACGGCGAGCCCTAGGAGTTCGGGAGCAAACTCCCCTGATTGTCAACAATACAGCCTGCAGCCAAAAGAAGGTGAGAATGACAAAGGCATCCGGATTAACTTTGATCCTTGGATGTCTCAATTACGACATGTAGTGATGTGGTTCGAGCCTTCAGGTTGATAGGTAATTGGGCTGTTGCATCGAAAGGGTGGAGTACTGGTGTCTCCGGATCACCGGTCGCTGAAGCGGGGATGCAAATTATGATGGTGTTGTATCATCTCTTCGAATGACTCTGTTGTCTTTGCTGCTGGTTCTGGATGGGTAGTTCTTTCTTTTGTTATGGATATTCCTTATCATTTGGTCATCCTCGTCTATGTCACTCTTACTATGTAATAGTTGCTTCTGTTTAGAATGTCATTCTCGTTTGGATCACGAGAGTCTGAGCGCTGCAGATGGGTGCGTTTTGGTGGTGTAGCAAGACTTCTTATGAACTATCATGTCTTGCTGTTTATGTCAGTAGTAGTCACTAGTCAGTGTTTGAATGTTGTATATATCGTTGTTTCGAACTGTTTATTGTCTCGAACTACTGGTGGGCTAAATGAGGGCATCACCATTCTCCAGTGTTCAGAGTATATCTCCTTTTTTCAAGTTATCTAATTTGAGCTCAGTGTCTTTTCGGTGATGTACGCTTGTTTGGGCCAGTGAGGTGTCGTTGAATATGGGCCGAGTAGTAACGCAATGCCAAACAGGTCAATAATGACTCTCAGGCCGGGCTCTCAAAAGATCCTGAAAAGAAAAAAAAGGTCGGGCTCTCCAAAAAAGAAAGAATAAGGACTCTTAGGCCGACATGTGGGCGCCACCGGTGTTTTCGTGCACTTGCGTGCCGAGAGCATATTTGCGCATGCTCGAAATTCATGATACCTTTTCATCCCCAGTCTCCCGCCCTCCCCCACCTCGGGAATCTTGATTCATACTCCAGTTCCCCCAAATCCCCCTCCTGTACTCCCTGTACTCAAGTGCACTATCATGTCGCCGGTCAACACGGATCCCCGAGCCAGAGATCCTGAGGTCCGTCCTGCCCTCGGTCGCTGCGTGCTGTCGCTCAAGAGTGGCATGGCGGCGCTTGACGACCAGTTTGCCGGCAAAGTGCTGATGGTAACCATCAACGGCGACCGGCCTCCCGTCTCGCCGGATGACATTGTCAAAGCTCTTGGCATTGCGCACGACGTCCAAATAAGTGACTTGCTCGTCGAAGTCTGTCCGCCACCGGCTGAATTCTTCGTTAGGTTCCGGACAACTTTCGACTGCAGTCGTGTGTTCGAATCTTCCCGGCGTTTGTTCTGCGATGGCGCGCTGGTGAGCTTTGATCGGTGGCACCCAGGATGGGGCTCGGTGCCCTCTGAGCTTGAGTTTTTAACAAAGCTTACCTTCCACGGCATGCCTCGACGTGCTTGGAACAGCGAGTCCATGAACGAGCTTATCAACGACCTTGGAGGTGAGCTTGTAGCTATGTTTGTTCCTCCAGACAGCTGGGCTCTGACGGTTATGGCATGGATGAAGAAGCCGTCCACCATACCGAAGGTGATTGGTGTTGAGATACCGGTGCAGGAACCGGGGTTGTACTATTCGTCGCCACCAAGGCCGCCGCGGACCACATTAGGGATATACCTGTATCGAGTGTTCATGCATGTCGAAGAAGTGGTCAATCCATCAATCGAAGTCCTACCGCCGCCACTGTTGCCAGGGTCCATCGATGACGTCCATTACAGGAGTCAACGTCAGACTTTCCCCGTGTTGCTCGAAACGATGGATGGCACAGGGCCTACTCCATCGCGCGGCGGAGGCCACTGCTTCTTTGGGAGAAGAGGCAGGGCTGGCTGCCTGGATGTGCTCTAATTTGAGGTAAAAACTGAATCTTGTCAGATACTAGTTAAATCCGAGCTATGGGTGTGAAGCACTGATATGCCAGTACATTTGATTGTGACCTGTTCTAATTTTGTACCTGAACTTTTTTAGAAAGGGTTGTACGTCAACTTAATGTGCTAGCAGAACTTATTGTGTTGTTTGTCTGTTTTCTTTGCACAACATTCAAGATATTTCCCTGTCATTGATAAAGACAATGAACCATTATGTACGACTTCGTTGGTTTTAACATAGCCCTTCCCGTAGCGATCCACTGCTTCCATCCTGATTGTGCCGCCTGCGTGAAATTTTTGTATGCAAGTTCAGTGTGCTATGATGCTCTATATGATTGTGTCAACTATACAAGTTTTTACTGAGCATCAGCAATGCATATGGCTGAAAGATGTATTTACGAACATCGGCTGATGGGTCTCTCTCTCTCTCTCTCTCTCTCTCTCTCTCTCTCTCACACACACACACACACACACGCACAAGAGGGACCCTTGAATTATTTATTTGCTCGTGACAGCTTTTAATTAGGTTCCACTGTAATCTAACTTTTTTCTTAAGTTATTAATTGAGCTCAGTGACTTCAAAAAGTTGTACAGAAGCCTTGTTTGGGCCTTTCCGGCGTCGCTGAATGTGGGCTGAGTAACCATGTTAGGTTGTACTGTACTACACAGGCCTTTTTTCGCTATTTTTTTAAATAATACATTTTTTATTAATTTTCATAAATATTACGCTGGGTAAATTTTTTCAAAAATAATACACTGTTGACCCGCTGCAGGCCGACTGGGCCTAGTCGGCCCACAGCCGGCTGATTGGATTCCAGTCGGCCTACAGCTGGCCGACTGGCCCCTGTCGGCCCACTGTGGGCTGATTGGGTCATGTCGGCCCACTGTGGGCCGACTAGAGGTAATTGGCTCGCTGTGGGCTAATTGTTTTTGCAAAAGTGTTAATCATGTATTTAAAAAATATGTGTATTGTGACCTCCTCCGCTCGCTCTGGGCCCACTGTTGACTAAAAAATATGTTTTAAAAAGTGTTAATCATGTATTTAAAAATTGTTAAATGTGTGTATAAAAAATGTTCCTTATCTATACAAAAAAATTTAAATGTGTGTATAAAAAATAGCTTTTTTCAACATCAGCAATGCAACTGGGCCGACAGTTGTACACAATATGTGGGTCAACTTGTTATTCTCCGCCCCGCTGGGCTGCAAACTTTCCTAGGAGGTATGCATTAGGCTTAACAAGAAAATCGACTTTAAAAAATAATAAATGGGATGTAATTATAATAACTGGACAATTACTATGCACCAAACACGCAATTAGTTTGAACAATATATTATTTTTGGAATTTGAAAATTTTAATTTCATTACTTGTTGTGCGCGCAATATTTCGTTGGATTTTAACGTAATACAACTTTATTTTGAAATTATATTTAACCTGACTATAAATTTCGGATAAAAATATTTCGGATCCCATCAAAATGTGGGAATTTTTTTGAATTCTGTTTTGAGCGGTTGTTTGAAGTTATTAATCGTTGTCCTAGCTAGAAGTTGGGTTGTACTTTCAATAAACTGTAAATGGGCTGTAGTAAATTCCATTAGAATTAAAGAATGGGATGTACATTCTTACAAATTGCAAATGGGCTATATGTTCTCCGCCAAATCCAAGCTGTGGGCCTACTAAGTCGACGCGTACCAAGGGCTTTGTCAACTTAGTCAATATAAACGATTCTAGCTGCAGTGATCGTACGATGTCCATCCAACGGCTGTAGTGCTTCTTCAACCTCTGGTATTCTTGCTCCAGCCGCCCAAAGCAGCGTCGGTCGTGTGGCGTGCTCCTGCCTCCTGTGGCCGGCTGTGATGCCGCGGAGGCCTCACCGCCCCGTACTACTCCCACCGTAGGCCAGGCCATCCCTCTACTCACCGACACCCCCTGTTATTCTGCGGCAACGGCAGCCTCACACCGTAGCCGAACCAGTGAACCCTCATACTCCTCTCCGCGCGGGCTTCCGCTGCAGCGTCTTCCCCGGCTCCGCGTCGTCCCCTTCCTAGGCCTCGCCGTCGTCCAGACCACCGCCCTAGTGCTCTCGGCGTGGCGTGGTCAACGTGGTCAACGAGCGACTTCCATCGAAAGAGTACTGTACGTGGAGAAGCTGACAGCTGGGTCCAGGCGGCCGCAATGAAGTGCCTCCTTATTACGCGCAAAATAATTATTCCTCCACCTTACAGTAGGGACCCACCGGATGGGCCACCTTATTTCGCGAGAAAAAACGTTTCCCCCCTGACTGCTCGGACCCATCGGACGTGCTAGCGTATTTCGCGAAAAAAGCGTTCCCCCGCTGTCAGCTCGGACCCACCGGAAGTGCCTCTTTATTACGCACAAAAAAATGAATACTTCCCCTGCTAGCCGGGACCCACCATGGTGGGAGGCTGAGTTGTGGGCCTACTAAGTTGACTTGGACGGGGCCATTGTCAACTTTAGTCAATATGAATGATTCTAGCTCCACTAATCGTACGATGTCCATCCAACGGCCGTAGTGCTTCTTCAACCTCTGGTCTTCTTGCTCCAGCCGCCCAAAGCAGCGCCGGTCGTGCCGCATGCTCCTGCCTCCTGTGGCCGGCTGTGCTGCCGCGGAGCCCTCACCGCCCCCTACTATTCCCACCGCTGGCCAGGCCCTGCGGCGACGGCAGCCTCACACCGCAGCCGAACCAGTGAACACTCGTACTCCTCTCCGCGCGCGCGTGGGCTTCCACTGTCGCGTCTTCCCCGGCTCCCCGTCGCCCCCTTCCTAGGCCTTGCCGTCATCCACCACCTTGGTGCTCTCGGCGCGGCGTGGTCAACGTGGTAAAGGAACGACTTCCATCGGACGTGGACTGTAGGTGGAGAGGCTGATAGCTGGGTCCACGGCGGCAGCAAGGAAGTGCCTCCTTATTACGCGGAAAATAATTATTGCTCCACCTGACAGCAGGGACCCACCGGATGGGCCACCGTATTTCACAAAAAAGGCATTTCTCCCCTGACTGCTGGGACCCACCAGCTACACCTTCGCACGTAAGGAAGTGCGTCCGGGCAAAAAAAACGATTCACCCCCCTGACTGTTGGGACCCACCAGCTACATCTTCGCACGCAAGGAAGTGCCTGACAGTCGGGACCCACCTGGTCGAAGCGTATTGTCAGGACCCCGACTCAATGCCACATCGACCTAGCATGTAACACCTCATATCACTTTGCGGCCTCACGCACGGTATTCCCACGGGTGTCGCCTTACCTTTGCCCGGGACCGTTTGCGCCTTTTGGCACACGTATATGATAGTGTCGCTAGCATCCATATGATAAGGAGCCCGGGCTGACATGGCTAGTCGTAAACCCAAAGTGGCACAAACTTACAGGGACAGGCATCCATGACCCAGCATCGAACGTGTCGGTCATCAGCGAGTGAATCCAGGCTGTAGCACTGGGCTAGCAGGACTCTGGTGAACCGGGCTGTAGCGGGCTAACAGGACTCCGGTATTCATCGCGTGACATTTCCCCGAAGGGACAGACACAGGAACGAAGAAGGACACATGCCGGCCAGCCTAAGTGTTCTGGAGCAGTAGCAAGCTACCATGGCTCGGTGGAAACACTAGGAGACATTTCCCGGTAAGAGAGGCTACTAAAGATAAACAACTAGATAGTCAGATCCCACACATACCAAGCATTTCAATAACATACACACAATATGCTCGATATGTGCAATACAACATGGCATCACAAAATGACTCTATGACTCAGTAGTTTTTATTCAATAGGCTCCGAGGAGCGAGATATTACAAACATGGGTCTCATGACCCAACAATCAGAGCATACAAGTCAAAGCACAAGCGGAAGCTTAACATGTCTGAGTACAGACAACTATAAATGAAAAAGGCTGAGAAGCCTGACTATCTACCAGATCCTGCCGAGGGCACAAGATCGTAGCTGAGGTAACAAGCTAAACGTCGAAGTCCACGCGGTACTACTAGCGAGACTGAAGTCTCTCTGCAAAAACATAATATAGGCAAACGTGAGTACAAATGTACCCAGCAAGACTTACATCAGAACTAACTACATATGCATCATTATCAACAAAGGGGATGGTGGGGTTTAACTGCAGCAAGCCAGCTTTGACTCGGTGGCTATCCTGAACTACGACTGCAAGTAACTCTTTTGAGGTGGCGCACACGAGTCCACATATTCACCATATCAATACACCACTATGGATCCGCTCCCGTCTCCCTATGAGAACGCCATCCATAGCACTCACGCTTATCTTGCGTATTTTAGAGTATCCACTTTCACTTGTCTATGAACTGTACAAGGGGTCCA
>NC_041390.1:21371411-21398201 GCF_002162155.2 Triticum dicoccoides
CCGGGGTGTCGCTCACGGCCCCAAACGATGTGAGCAGGGTTCCCAAGCCCACCATCCGGGTGCCACTTGGTACACCGTGCCACTGTGCCTAGTCTGTCCCAAGCCCACCTGTACCGGGTGCCACTTGGTAGACTACTAACACTACCTACAAACACCAGAAACTAGTTGCAACTCCTGGACAGAGATCATGTTGATTAATAAGTCGAGAGGGGCACTTAAGCATCCCAATGTGTGGTAGTAGCTGGTCATGGATCACAAACACAGAACTCAGTTCCTGAGGACGGCTGCAATGAGACAACCCACCATGTACTCCTACATGGCCTCTCACCGCTACCTTTACCAAATCGTGTTCACACACTTAGCTCACACATAGTAGGACATGTTCACACACCTCTGATTCATCCCCGATGAATCAGGCCTGACTCAACTCTAAGCAGTAGCAGGCATGACAACAAGCATGAATGAGTAGGCACATCAGGGCTCAAACAACTCCTACTCATGCTAGTGGGTTTCATCTATTTACTGTGGCAATGACAGGTCATGCAAAGGATAAAGGGGTTCGGCTACCGCAACAAGTAACAGATGAATCGGTGTTGTCCTAATGCAGTAAAAGAGAGCAGGAGCGAGAGAGTGGGATTTTATCGGAATGAACAAGGGGGTTTTGCTTGCCTAGCACTTCTGAAGATAATATAGCTCTTCGTCGGTGTCATCGATCACATCGCCGGTACACGTCTATCGAGAGGGGACAATTACCGGCAAACAAGGAAAAACACAATCAATGCAATGCGACAATATGATGCATGCTATGACATGGCAATATGAATGTGTTTTGGGCTAATGCACTTACCTATGATTTAAATGAAGTTGGTTTGAATACATGATTCAAATTCCAACTCCATATATGGTTATTTAAATGCCCTTTATTTGTTTTGTCCAAAACAGAGGACAAACATTGTTCAAACATGCATGAAAATGGTACAGATGGATTCCTTGAATTTTTCTAATAATTTTTCATATATAATTTATTTAATTTGGAGTTACGGTTAATTTTCTATGATTTATTGACGTTTATACAATTTTCTGGAATTAATAAATCATTTCCTAATTTATTTTAATTCCAGAAAGGAATTATTGCGTCAGCATGACCTCATGCTGACCTCAGCAGGTCAACGGGTGCCGTCCAGGTCAAACTGACCTGTGGGCCCTGCGTGTCAGTGTCTGGACTAACTAACCTAATTAAAATTAACCCTAACTAACTTGGTTAGCCGGGCGGGGCCCGCATGTCAGTGGCTCATCTAATTAGCTAAGTTAATTAACACTAACTAACCTAACACTAATTAAGCAGGCGCCTGGGCCCACACGTCAGGGGAGGTCAAACCCCGGGCCGATCAGGTCAAACCTGCCGGCGACTTGTCGCCGGCGACGATAGAAACGGCGGGGCGGCTCGGGATTGCGATACAGGGACCCATTCGAGGCGCCGTTGGGCTCTACGGAAAGCTGGCGATCCCGCGCATCCAACGGTGCAACCGGGGCGAGCTGGGGTGGACGGAGTTCGCCGGAGTGGAGCCCGAGGCGGTGGCCGGAGCTCGGGGTTGGGGCGGGTTAGTGCTACGGTGTGCAAACGAGCGAGATGAAGGGCTAGCAGAGCGCTACGCGATGCGGGGAGCGAGTTAGGCACGCCAGGGTGACCAAATGGTCACCGGAGCGACGCCGACGTTGAGCTCAGGCGGCGGCGCGTTTCGGCCATAAAGGGGGCGACGGCTACGGTGATCAAATGAAGCGGGGAAGAGGGGGAAACGGTGGAGGAGCTCACGGGGGGTCGGTTGGAGCAGACGGCGAGCTCGGGGAGGCGGCGACGGCGGCAAATCGACGGCGGCGGTCCTCGGTGGCCGAGGAGGGGAACGGCGGAGCTAGCGGCATCCAGGGGCTTCCGGTGCCTTTCGTCTAGGTGAAGATGAAGAGGGAGGCGAGGCGGAGCTTCCTGGGGCGTCGGTGAGGCGTGGGATGGCCGGTAGGCGTGGCTACGGCGAGCGGCGGCGACGAGCTCCGTTCGGTCGCGGGAGAGAGAGGGGGCAGAGGGGGATAGGGATGGAGGGAGAGACACGGGAGAGTGGCGAGAGGTGCAAGGGGTCGAGGGGAGTGCGTGGCACCCTCGAGTGCCTCCAGCGGCGAGCAGGTAAGCAGGAGGTGGCCGGGGCTCTCGGGCGCGCGCCACGCCTCGGTCCTTCTGGCGAGGAGGAAGACGACAGGGGGGGAGTGGAGATGGGCTGGGCCGGTTTCTGCAGCAGGCCGCACAGGTAGGCGCCAGGTAAGTGGCTGGGCTTCTCTCTGTTTTATTTTTTTCTTCTGTTTTGTTTTATTTAATTTCGTTTTGCCACTGTTTTGAATTTAAAAATAATTCAAACAATGCCAAAAGCTCCTCTGAATATTTTTATTTTGCTAGATGGACTTTTACAAAAGCTCATAAAATATTTCAGGGATATTTGAAATTATATTCTAATTATATGAATATAATTCAAATTCAAATAGCTAATGAATTAAATTCAAAGTCCCAAAAATAAATCCTTAAAAATGTTTAATATTTTGGTTGGGACCAGAACCCTTGCCAAAAATTATCAAACATTTAAGAAGAGCATTTTGGAACAATGAATGAGATTTTTAGGGTTTTTGCCCTTCTTTTATTTAGGGTTTTGAGGCTTCCAATTTCCCTCGGTTCAAGTTTCAGAATTTAAACATGATGCAAACACCAGGCAGCACCAGAGGCTAGGGATGTGACAACTCACCCCCACTAAACAAGAATCTCGACCCGAGATTCAAGTGTAGGGTAAGACGATGGGGAACGCAACCTAACACAACCTTCACGATCCAGGTTGCCCTTCATAAGAACATTGATTCGATCACCATCATTGTCTTGATGTCTTGCTCTGAGAACTCTAGCTAATCATGACAAGAAGAGGAAAGGAAAACTCTAGAATGATCGATCTTCTCGAAGGTCGAACAACTCACGGAATGAGACATAGAACCATCTCTCGGGTTGAGACACGAGATACACATCAAGAGGGGTGGAAAGAAACGGATGACGAAGGTTCACTAGGTGGACAATAATTCCACACTTAAGGAGGTGGTAAACGATTGTTAATGTAGCGAGGAGTTGAGTTGCCACGATACCATAACGGGGCACCTTAGGGAAGGTGACTTGTGGAAATATCCCCTTAAGTGGCAAAAAGAATTACCTTTGATTCAGAGATCATTGAACTCTTTATACCAGCCTAAGGAAAATCTCGAGCGATCGTTTGGAGGGGTTCGGTAGAATGGCATACTCGGACTTGGATGATGTGGATTACCTTGTTGAAGACAACGTAATGGATGAATTTGCTTACCACCAGAAATGGAAGAGACCCATGGTAGAATGGCACAGTGGCGGTGCAAGCTGGGAACAAAATGCAAATGCTAGGAATGATTTTGGTAACTGGGGAAGAACCCAACAATAGAGAGTGAATTCACTGTCTGAAAAGGTCATAGCATTGCCGAGGAAACTGAGAGCAATCCAGTTAGTACCGATGATGACACCTAGCGCTTGTGCATGCTCTCAAGAACTTGAGCATTTCCATATTCATCAAGGTTTTACCAATACCGTGTTAGGGATCCTGGCAACACAACATACTACCATGATGGCTAATGATGGATGATACAGACGCAAAGGAAGATAACACTTTCTCAGATTTCACCTTAGCGAGGCCAAGGAAGCAAAATCTGGATGATCGACCGAGAGACATTTAGCACTCCGCTTCTAATGTTCTCCTTGATGTGCTAGCGTAATCCATAGATAATTATGGTTTGATATCTAGAACATCAAGTAAAAGGTCGGACTTCGGGAGCACAAGAATCCATAAGGAATAACTACGAAGGTAAATCCTGCGAAATCCTTATGGGGAGGTGGCCAACTTCTTCAATCAAGATACTATAATAATAAGTCTTTCGGCTGGGTGGTGCTGGCCACGACATCCACTTTACCAGTTATCGAGGGACCAATATTATAGTTCTTGGGGAAATGTTCCAACCATCATATCTGCCTGAGATTCAGATCTGGTTGGTGTTAGGATATTCCAGACCCATCGAGTCTAGGAAGAAAAAGAAAGTTTGCAACACAATTCGACGAGATGACGTTGCGAGAATCTCGGGAGATGAACTACGATAGCAAGCTCCAAAACATGAGCTGGTTCTGCTACACACATGTGAACATGTTGTCTCAGTCAAACATGACCACATGGTAGTCTTACAATAAAACACTACCGAGTTCCGGTGGGGAACCATCATCGAGGATATTGAAGTCTTGTGCATGACCTAGGATTAGCACATCAACTCCTTTTCCTTGAACAAATCAATCAGTGGCTTGGTGTGCTACGGAATACATATGGAGTGGAGGTAATTAATCTACCAAACCACAGTATACTTTGCACATGCATGACTGACTTGGGACGATTCCAGAGGAAGCAAAACTAACTTTCTCGAACCCACGGCGGCAACTTACATCAAATGCACGTGAATCAAAGAAAGTCACTTCTTTCATCCAGCATATACTTCATGAACGGAACACGAAGGCATTGCTTACAAAGTTTCCAACACTAGGTTGATGTTCAACATGATTCATGGGGGAGACAAAATGCTGTTGATGGGCTCAACAACAACTCATCGGAATTTCATATCACTGGACTTCCACCATCATGTGAACACGGTGATAGTATTGGTCAGACCAAAATATGTAATGGTATATGCTCGAGGGATCAACCACGAGTAAGACAACATTACGAATATCGTTGGTACTGATTTGATTGACGATAGCCCACACTCAAATCAAAGGATTGATAAGACAATAGGTCCAGCAACTGATCACAGGGACCAATCGATGAAGATATCATCTTTCTTCAACACACACACACACAAAAAGATATCCCTTAACATGAACTAACTCGGACAAGATTTTATCTTCCAACTCTCCAAGTTGTTGTTTAGCTTATCCAACTAGCTCAGGGTATCCAACACGGATTCTTGGAGAAAGGGTGGTTTACAAGGATAAACCAACTTGATCACGAGCTCAACATAGCGGTCAGGAAACAACCCGGTAACACTTCCAAGAAGATATTTGGAAAGTCACGAACCACCGATATGTTACTAAGCTCGAGAACAATCTTGCTTCTCAGGGCAAGATGATATGATCAAATGAGCGAGGACTTGACAAAATCCTAACTCATTAATCAAAGAGTGCACCAGGAAATAAGGACTAGGTAGCACAATTTATCTTAGAATGGTGATTCAATAACCAACATGCTAAGAATGAGAATATTGTCCATTTACTACCAAGCAACGAGGTTGCTAGGATTATAGATTTCACACATCATGATTCACTTGTCGACATTCCGGTTGCAACAACACGGGAACCGAGAAATGAATAATGATGAAGAGAGTATCACTGTATCAAGAGTTCATCGGATGGTGTGCAATTCCCATGATAACCTTAATATAAAGATGGTGATACTCCAAGGTAGAACAGAACAAAAGCTGGAGTAGTATTTTGATCTGCGGAATACAATTGCTTTGACCCAATCCTAGATATGGATGAGGTACTGGAGTTTGTTTCTCCTAGTCATTCCAGAATGGAATGGCTTGACGGACCACAAGAATAACGAGCATCGGTGAACACGAATGCACGACATCAACTTGACTATCAACTGATAGACAAGGATCAAAATACAACTACAGAGGGACAACTCAAAAGAACATACGATTTCCTGAGTTGTGGATGCATGGACTAGCATGTCGAACGAAGTTCAACATATTTCTTCCGGATAACCCATGCAGAAAGGTAGAACTGGCAGAGCCACAATATATAATGGAGAACTCATCAAGAGCACTCTGGTTGTGATCGTTCAGTTCAACGAGGAACTTCTGCCATAAGTAGTTCATGGTATTTGGAAGAATAAGATACCACGGACTTCAAGGACTATCGCAAAGGTTACTAATATCCTAAAGGAACTAGCAAACACTATCAACATGAAGTAAGTAGAGTGAATCTCGGGTTCAAAACCCAGGAATAGAATACCTACTACTAAGCAGCATCACGGGATGCTTTCGAGAGTAAAGGCCAGAATCATCACACTAGGACACAATCATGGCTAGACCACTAGATAATCCCCTGAGACACCTAGGGTCATAATAATAGTTCCAACATATACGTCGAGGCAATAGAGTACCTCAACTCACTGATTAGTGTGGTTAACCTGGCCAGAAAGTTCATCGAAATCAGAGGGAAAGGATTTTGCAATTGCATCAGATTATTTAGAAACCTGGGATGACTCGGACAGCATAACGGTTGTAAATGCTCAGAAAAGACTTGAGACATTCACAAAAATGGTGGCATAACCACTCATAAGCACAATATCAAGGTTTCGAGATTAACAGTTAATGTACGGAGGTAGTAGGAACTGAACTGAGACTTAAATCCAACAATCTTATAAGTCTACTGATTAGTAGCACGTGATCCTAATAGAAAGAAGAGATAGCCTAGTTCCTTAACCCCGTAGGAAAGATAAGATGACTCAGATCAGAAGGGCATAAGGTATAAGGAGTAAAAAGAGCCTTACGTTCCATCCCACAATCAATTCCCTTATATAACTAAAGAATTTCTAGACTCAACTTCGACCAGATTGGCTTGGTAAACCTACAGACAGTCACGCTCTGATACCAACGCTGTCAGGACCCCGACTCAATGCCACATCGACCTAGCATGTAACACCTCATATCACTTTGCGGCCTCACGCACGGTATTCCCACGGGTGTCGCCTTACCTTTGCCCGGGACCGTTTGCGCCTTTTGGCACACGTATATGATAGTGTCGCTAGCATCCATATGATAAGGAGCCCGGGCTGACATGGCTAGTCGTAAACCCAAAGTGGCACAAACTTACAGGGACAGGCATCCATGACCCAGCATCGAATGTGTCGGTCATCAGCGAGTGAATCCAGGCTGTAGCACTGGGCTAGCAGGACTCCGGTGAACCGGGCTGTAGCGGGCTAACAGGACTCCGGTATTCATCGCGTGACATTTCCCCGAAGGGACAGACACAGGAACGAAGGACACATGCCGGCCAGCCTAAGTGTTCCGGAGCAGTAGCAAGCTACCATGGCTCGGTGGAAACACTAGGAGACATTTCCCGGTAAGAGAGGCTACTAAAGATAAACAACTAGATAGTCAGATCCCACACATACCAAGCATTTCAATAACATACACACAATATGCTCGATATGTGCAATACAACATGGCATCACAAAATGACTCTACGACTCAGTAGTTTTTATTCAATAGGCTCCGAGGAGGGAGATATTACAAACATGGGTCTCATGACCCAACAATCAGAGCATACAAGTCAAAGCACAAGCGGAAGCTTAACATGTCTAAGTACAGACAACTATAAATGAAAAAGGCTGAGAAGCCTGACTATCTACCAGATCCTGCCGTGGGCACAAGATCGTAGCTGAGGTAACAAGCTAAACGTCGAAGTCCACGCGGTACTACTAGCGAGACTGAAGTCTCTCTGCAAAAACATAATATAGGCAAACGTGAGTACAAATGTACCCAGCAAGACTTACATCAGAACTAACTACATATGCATCATTATCAACAAAGGGGATGGTGGGGTTTAACTGCAGCAAGCCAGCTTTGACTCGGTGGCTATCCTGAACTACGACTGCAAGTAACTCTTTTGAGGTGGCGCACACGAGTCCACATATTCACCATATCAATACACCACTATGGATCCGCTCCCGTCTCCCTACGAGAACGCCATCCATAGCACTCACGCTTATCTTGCGTATTTTAGAGTATCCACTTTCACTTGTCTATGAACTGTACAAGGGGTCCAAGTTTCCATATCCGAGGAATCCGGCTATTCGAATAGATAATGATAACCCTGCAGGGGTGTACTTCTTCACACACGCTCCCGCCACTTATCGCCCTGTACACGTCATGTACCTCGGCAACCTTCAAGCGGAAGCCGGGCGAGGGAGTCGGCCACGACCTGACTAACCAAACAAGTCTCTCGTCCAGGTTTATCGCCTATTCGGGTTCCATCCGCAAGGAGATCCGACCGGGGTGTCGCTCACGGCCCCAAACGATGTGAGCAGGGTTCCCAAGCCCACCATCCGGGTGCCACTTGGTACACCGTGCCACTGTGCCTAGTCTGTCCCAAGCCCACCTGTACCGGGTGCCACTTGGTAGACTACTAACACTACCTACAAACACCAGAAACTAGTTGCAACTCCTGGACAGAGATCATGTTGATTAATAAGTCGAGAGGGGCACTTAAGCATCCCAATGTGTGGTAGTAGCTGGTCATGGATCACAAACACAGAACTCAGTTCCTGAGGACGGCTGCAATGAGACAACCCACCATGTACTCCTACATGGCCTCTCACCGCTACCTTTACCAAATCGTGTTCACACACTTAGCTCACACATAGTAGGACATGTTCACACACCTCTGATTCATCCCCGATGAATCAGGCCTGACTCAACTCTAAGCAGTAGCAGGCATGACAACAAGCATGAATGAGTAGGCACATCAGGGCTCAAACAACTCCTACTCATGCTAGTGGGTTTCATCTATTTACTGTGGCAATGACAGGTCATGCAAAGGATAAAGGGGTTCAGCTACCGCAGCAAGTAACAGATGAATCGGTGTTGTCCTAATGCAGTAAAAGAGAGCAGGAGCGAGAGAGTGGGATTTTATCGGAATGAACAAGGGGTTTTGCTTGCCTGGCACTTCTGAAGATAATATAGCTCTTTGTCGGTGTCATCGATCACATCGCCGGTACACGTCTATCGAGAGGGGACAATTACCGGCAAACAAGGAAAAACACAATCAATGCAATGCGACAATATGATGCATGCTATGACATGGCAATATGAATGTGTTTTGGGCTAATGCACTTAGCTATGATTTAAATGAAGTTGGTTTGAATACATGATTCAAATTCCAACTCCATATATGGTTATTTAAATGCCCTTTATTTGTTTTGTCCAAAACAGAGGACAAACATTGTTCAAACATGCATGAAAATGGTACAGATGGATTCCTTGAATTTTTCTGATAATTTTTCATATATAATTTATTTAATTTGGAGTTACGGTTAATTTTCTATGATTTATTGAAGTTTATACAATTTTCTGGAATTAATAAATCATTTCCTAATTTATTTTAATTCCAGAAAGGAATTATTGCGTCAGCATGACCTCATGCTGACCTCAGCAGGTCAACGGGTGCCGTCCAGGTCAAACTGACCTGTGGGCCCTGCGTGTCAGTGTCTGGACTAACTAACCTAATTAAAATTAACACTAACTGACTTGGTTAGCCGGGCGGGGCCCGCATGTCAGTGGCTTATCTAATTAGCTAAGTTAATTAACACTAACTAACCTAACACTAATTAAGCAGGCGCCTGGGCCCACACGTCAGGGGAGGTCAAACCCCGGGCCGATCAGGTCAAACCTGCCGGCGACGACAGAAATGGCGGGGCGGCTCGGGATTACGATACATGGACCCATTCGAGGCGCCGTTGGGCTCTACGGAAAGCTAGCGATCCCGCGCATCCAACGGTGCAACCGGGGCGAGCTGGGGTGGACGGAGTTCACCGGAGTGGAGCCCGAGGCGGCGGCCGGAGCTCGGGGTTGGGGCTGGTTAGTGCTATGGTGTGCAAACGAGCGAGATGAAGGGCTAGCAGAGCGCTACGCGATGCGGGGAGCGAGTTAGGCACGCCAGGGTGACCAAATGGTCACCGGAGCGACGCCGACGTTGAGCTCAAGCGGCGGCGCGTTTCGGCCATAAAGGGGGCGACGGCTACGGCGATCAACTGAAGCGGGGAAGAGGGGGAAACGGTGGAGGAGCTCGCGGGGGGTCGGTTGGAGCAGACGGCGAGCTCGGGGAGGCGGCGACGGCGACAAATCGACGACGGCGGTCCTCGGTGGCCGAGGAGGGGAACGGCGGAGCTAGCGGCATCCAGGGGCTTCCGGTGCCTTTCGTCTGGGTGAAGATGAAGAGGGAGGCGAGGCGGAGCTTCCTGGGGCGTCGGTGAGGCGTGGGATGGCCGGTAGGCGTGGCTACGGCGAGCGGCGGCGACGAGCTCCGTTCGGTCGCGGGAGAGAGAGGGGGCAGAGGGGGATAGGGACGGAGGGAGAGACACGGGAGAGTGGCGAGAGGTGCAAGGGGTCGAGGGGAGTGCGTGGCACCCTCGGGTGCCTCCAGCGGCGAGCAGGTAAGCAGGAGGTGGCCGGGCCTCTCGGGCGCGCGCCACGCCTCGGTCCTTCTGGCGAGGAGGAAGACGACAGGGGGGGAGTGGAGATGGGCTGGGCCGGTTTCTGCAGCAGGCCGCACAGGTAGGCGCCAGGTAAGTGGCTGGGCTTCTCTCTGTTTTATTTTTTTCTTCTGTTTTGTTTTATTTAATTTCGTTTTGCCACTGTTTTGAATTTAAAAATAATTCAAACAATGCCAAAAGCTCCTCTGAATATTTTTATTTTGCTAGATGAACTTTTCCAAAAGCTCATAAAATATTTCAGGGATATTTGAAATTATATTCTAATTATATGAATATAATTCAAATTCAAATAGCTAATGAATTAAATTCAAAGTCCCAAAAATAAATCCTTAAAAATGTTCAATATTTTGGTTGGGACCAGAACCCTTGCCAAAAATTATCAAACATTTAAGAAGAGCATTTTGGAACAATGAATGAGGTTTTTAGGGTTTTTGCCCTTCTTTTATTTAGGGTTTTGAGGCTTCCAATTTCCCTCGGTTCAAGTTTCAGAATTTAAACATGATGCAAACACCAGGCAGCACCAGAGGCTAGGGATGTGACACGTATGTAGCATTGTCATTCTGGTTGCGAACGTGTGCGTACATATATACTGGTCGATGTAGAGGCGCGCACATGTCGTAGTAGAGGCGCACACGTAGCATGTACACGTACGTACAGCGGCCTGGGTGCAAGAAAGAAAATACGGCCACGTATGTGTACATACGGGCAGGGTCTCGAACGCCTACTCGCGCATACGTACGGCGAGGGCTCGTGTACATGATTGGGAGGGGTGTGGCATACCGCAAAACGGAGTAAACGGACCTCCTACGGTCGAAACGGGGGTCCTGTTGATCGGGAGGGGTGTGGCGTACCGCAAAACGGAGGAAACGGACATGTGTTGGAGCGCTACGGTTGAAACGGGGGTCCTGTTCATCGGGAGGGGTGTGGCGTACCGCCAAACGGGACTCTATGGGATACTGTTCATCTCCACTGTCGACCCCCCTCCAGCCTCCACGAGCTACTGTTTATCCACCGTCGACCTCCTCCAGCCTCCACGGGCTCCCGTTCATCCAGCCTCCACCACGCGCTACTCCACCGGCTACTGTTCAACCACCCCTCCAACGTCTACTGTTCATCCAGCCCTCCACACCACGGGGTCCTGTTCAACCACCCCTCCACGGGCACCCCTCCATCGTCTACTGTTCATCCTGCCCTCCACACCACGGGGTCCTGTTCAACCACCCCTACATGGGCACCCCTCCACCGTCTACTGTTCATCCTTCCCTCCACACCACGGGGTCCTGTTCATCCACCCCTCCACGGGCACCCCTCCACCGTCTACTATTCATCCAGCCCTCCACCACACCATGGGGTCCTGTTCATCCAGAGGCAACGCCACCGCTCACTGTTCAGCCAACCCCCCCTAACGCTCACTGTTCATCCCATCGATCGGCTTCAGTTAGCAGCAGTAGCCAAGGAATCGCTTGATCGGGTTCAGTTAACAGCCATCGATCGATCGCTCGGGTTCAGTAACGCGTAGCCTGCAGTGCAATCGCTCGGGTTCAGTTAGACCCCAACGCCTCGCTCGGGTTCAGTTAGAGCCAACGCCTCGCACACACGCGCGTACGTGTATGAGAGAAACGCGCATCGCTCGGCCCCCGACCTCCCACCGTAACCGGGAACTCCCCGAAATTTTCCTCCCCCTCGCTTCTACCACGGTTTTTTCCGTCATGGACGACCCAAAGAATGTCATGCAGCTGCGTCTCCGGCCCACCCACGACGAAAAGCCCATTTTCTGTCATGATTTTTTGTCATAGAAGTAGGAGCCCACCACATCTATGATGATACCAGGTTTTGTCACAACTATTGTCATAGAAGTGTCATATGTATGACAGAAAAAAAATTTGTTCGGCCCAAAATGTCATGGATTTGTCTTTTTTTGTAGTGCATGCTCATCCATTCTTGCACGCTCGAGCTCCAGCGCCCAAGTTAGCATTTCTCTCCTCAAACCACTCCAAGCATGTCCGGAGCGGGAGGCAAGTGGATGGCCTCCACCGTTACGGAGGCGGACATCACCAAGCTGCGGGGAGCCAGATACCTGGCCACGGATATCGCGCACCGGCTCCCAAATCCGGGGCAGATCGTTCCTACTCCCGAACCCCATGAGAGGGTTGTGTTTCTCCCCCACTTCGTCCGTGGACTGGGATTTCCTGTCCATCCTTTTGTCCGCGGGCTCATGTTCTACTACGGGCTGGACTTTCACGATCTGGCCCCGAATTTTATCCTCAACATCTCGGCATTTATCGTCGTGTGCGAGGCTTTCCTCCGCATCAGGCCCCACTTTGGCCTGCGGCTAAAGACCTTCAATGTTATACCGAAGGTGGTGGTCGACCAGCAAGCGGAGTACGGAGGCGCCATGGTGGGAAAAATGCCCAACGTCACATGGCTCGAAGGCTCCTATGTGGAGACCATAAAGGGGTGGCAATTGGGGTGGTTCTACATCACCGAGCCGCGCGACACCAACTGGGTGGCGGCCCTCAAATTTCGATCCGGAATCCCCATGCGGCTCACCTCCTGGAAAGAGAAGGGCCTGTCCTGGGGTGATTCGGTAGAGCTGAACGGACTCCAGACATGTATAAAAAACATGATGAGCAAGAAAATCAAGCTCGTTAACGTAGTCCAAGTCATGCTGTTCCGCCAGATCCTCCCGTGTCAAAGACGAGCATTCACTTTGTGGGAGTTCAACCCGACCGAGCACCAGACGCTGCTAGAGCTCTTCGACACGACGCACAAGGACGTCTAGAGGGTGTTGTTCAAGGGTGCCGAGGTACCTCGTCCCCTTACTGAGGACCGTGGACTCAGCGCAAAGCGCCCTGCCAATCCAGTAAGTTCTTTTACATCTCAAAAAGATGTTTCTTTCCCCAGTATAATCCTGGGAGGGATCTAAGCCTTCATGTTATCTTAGCAGGACTGGGTAGAGACAGCGGAGCGGATCGATTGTCCGGCTCCCCTCCCCGAGGATCCAGCAGATGCTCTCCTAACGAAGATGCTGGTTCCGGCGCCTTATGAGGTGCCAGAGAAGAAGGCCAAGAAGAAGACCGCGGGGACCAGGACGGGTCTCCGGTGTAAGGTTATATCGGACTCATCGTCCGAGCACACCGAGGTGCTCTCCTCCCCTGAAGACAAGAAGGAGGAGGAGGAAGAAGAAAGCTCTCCCCCACCAGCCGGGGGGGGGGGGGAAGAAAAGGAAGGCCGCCACATTTGGGGAGGCCGATGGGTCCAAAAAGGGAAGGACCCTCCCTCCGGACTACTCCACAATAGCCGCATACAGCGACGAGGAGTGGTTGCTCAGGGACAAGCCCTTGGCGAAGTCGTAAGTATCCAGATACCATAATGGTTCTGGTATGTTTTGCATCATTGCTTCTTACACCATGTCGAACATGATTGTGCAGTCCGCCCAAGGCCCACATTAACGTATCCTCGTCGGATGGTTCTTTGGACCCATCGGACATGGATAGCGATTCACTTTCGACTGCCTCCTCCCCTCGCCCTACGGACATGGTCGAGGTGTTGTCTAAAAGGGCATCGAGCCGGGGGGAGGTAGTCCTGGAGGCGCCTCGAGGCGACCTTCTAGACCATGGACGCAAAAGGAGCAAGACTCCCAAGGGCTCCAAGTTCGGCCCCCAGCCAAACACTGCGCCGGACCCTCCAGTGGTTCCGGACTCCGACAGGCGACTCCCCGTTAAGGGGGGCAAGCCGCCCGTGCTGGTGGCCTCCGTCCATCCAGAGGCACCGGTCAATTTGTTGGGAGCACTTCGCGGCGCTTGCATCGACGAAGAACATCGCACTATTATGAGTGCGGTGATCGAGAAGGTTCTGTCCGCCAAAAGCGGACTAACCGAAGCTTGTGCCAGCCTCCTAACATGCTTTGAGGTAAGTAATCAGATTATGAAAGATATTACCGCATAAACAATAGCCCCTGATGCTCTGTTTGGCGTTTGCGAAGAAAGGCCGAACAGAGGATCAAATAATGACCCAGGAGTCTAATCAGAATATGTCTATGTGCATATGCAGGCTTCACTACTGGCCGCCGCTGCATGCACTGCGGAGGTCGCTGCACTGAAGCAAGACCTTGAGCGGTCCAAGGAGGAGGTCGGCCTTGCCAAGAGGCCACTCGAGGAGAGCATAGGTAAAAAATACCCTATCTGTATATTAAAAAGAAATTTGGTTGTAAAATAATAGGATCATCATGGATTTGTCAGGGGCCACGACCGAAGTGGTGACCCTGAAGAAGGCGCTATCCGAGGCCGACGACAAAGCGGCCAAGGAGCGCACCGAGCGAGAAAAGCAAGAAGCCCGGATGAGCGAGGTGCAGCAAGAGCTCCAGGTTCTTGTCAAAAAACACGAGTCCTTGGAGCTTGACTCTAAGATGCGAGAGTCTGAGCTTGCGAAGGCCCTCGAAAGTGCTAAAAATGCCAAGGCTGAAGCCCACAAGGCCCTCCAGGAGATTGATGCATTGAAGAAGGTGGCAGCGGGTAAGGCATTCATTATGCAAAGCAAGCACGTAAAGGAAACTTTTCTTTTACTTACCCGAGTTCAGAGCTCTCCAGGAGCGTTCGTAGATCTTCGCTGCAGTGTGTCGGATGCCGCGGAGTTTTACCGAGCTGAGGAGGGGAGCTCGATGGAGAAGTTGTTCTGGTATTAGTATACTGGGACCAAACACCCCGTGCCTTTGAGTGACCAGCTGAAGCAACTGGTCGAGCTTCACAAGGAGGCCGAACAGGTCATGAAGGGCATTATAGTCCGGATGTGGCCTGGTGAGCCCCAGTCTGGCAGCTACTTCGGTCTGGTGAGGCGGCTTGTGGATACCTGCCCATGACTTGAAGTCATAAAGCGGTCTGTCTACATCGAGGGTGCGCGTCGGGCTTTTGCCCGGGCGAAGGTGCACTGGGTGAAGCTAGACGCCGTGAAGCTGGTGAAGGAGGGGCCGCCGGAGGGCAAGGAGCATCACCGCCCGAAGATGTATTATGACGGTGTCCTGAAGGGTTCCTGCCTTGTGGCGGATGAATGTGCTAAAGATGTAATTTTTGAATGAGCGTGCTCATGTGATCCTTTAATATGAAACTAGTTCATTTGCGCTATGCAGCGCTTTTTGAATTTAAAATATTACCTTCTGTGCTGCCGTTTATAAAATCTAAGAGTTGGCCAGTCGTCGGCTTCTGCCCACATGTAACTAGTACCGGGGTGTTCGGGATAAACCTGAGCACTCTTTTTCCCAATTTTGGGTCCTTCGAGGGAGGTGTGTGAAGGAAATATGCCCTAGAGGCAATAATAATGTTATTATTTTATTTCCTTATATCATGATAAATTTTTATGATTCATGCTAGAATTGTATTATCCGGAAACATAATTCTTGTGTGAATACATAGACAAACCAAACGTCACTAGTATGCCTCTACTTGACTAGCTCATTAATCAAAGATGGTTATGTTTCCTAACCATAGACATGTGTTGTCATTTGATTAATGGGGTCACATTATTAGGAGAATGATGTGATTGACATGACCCATTCCATTAGCTTAGCACCCGATTGTTTAGTATGTTGCTATTGCTTTCTTCATGACTTATACATGTTCCTATGACTATGAGATTATGCAACTCCCGTTTGCCGGAGGAACACTTTGTGTGCTACCAAACGTCACAACGTAACTGGGTGATTATAAAGGAGCTCTACAGGTGTCTCTAAAGGTACATGTTGGGTTGGCGTATTTCGAGATTAGGATTTGTCACTCTGATTGTCGGAGGGGTATCTCTGGGCCCTCTCGGTAATGCACATCACATAAGCCTTGCAAGCATTACAACTAATGAGTTACTTGCAAGATGATGTATTATGAAACGAGTAAAGAGACTTGCCGGTAACGAGATTGAACTAGGTATTGAGATACCGACGATCGAATCTCGGGCAAGTAACATACCGATGACAAAGGGAACAACGTATGTTGTTATACGGTCTGACCGATAAAGATCTTCGTAGAATATGTAGGAGCCAATATGAGCATCCAGGCTCCGCTATTGGTTATTGAGCGGAGACGTGTCTCGGTCATGTCTGCATTGTTCTCGAACCTGTAGGGTCCGCACGCTTAAGGTTTCGATGACAGTTATATTACGAGTTTATGAGATTTGATGTACCGAAGTAAGTTCGGAGTCCCGGTTGTGATCACGGACATGACGAGGAGTCTCGAAATGGTCGATACATAAAGATTGATATATTGGACGGCTATATTCGGACACCGGAAGTTTTCCGGGTGATTTCGGAGAAAACCGGAGAGCCGGAGGGTTACCGGAACCCCCCCCCCATTGAAGTAATGGGCCATATGGGCTTTAGTGGAGAGAGAGAGGGGCAGCCAAAGGTGGGCCGCACGCCTCCTCCCCCCTGGTCTGAATTGGACTAGGAGAGGGGGGGCGGCGCCCCCCTTTCCTTCTCCCTCCCCACTTCTTTCCCCCTCCTAGTAGGAGTCCTACTCCTACTAGGAGGACTCCTCCTCCTTGGCGCGCCATAGGGGCCGGCCGGCCTCCTCCCCTTGATCCTTTATATACGGGGGCAGGCGGCACCCCTAGACACACAAGTTGATCCACGTGATCATATTCTTAGCCGTTTGCGGTGCCCCCTTCCACCATAATCCTCGATAATATTGTAGCGGTGCTTAGGCGAAGCCCTGCGACGGTAGTACATCAAGATCGTCACCACGCCGTCGTGCTGACGGAACTCTTCCCCGACACTTTGCTGGATCGGAGTCCGGGGATCGTCATCGAGCTGAACGTGTGCTTGAACTCGGAGGTGCCGTAGTTTCGGTGCTTGATCGGTCGGGCCGTGAAGACATACGACTACATCAACCGCATTGTGCCAACGCTTCCGCTGTCGGTCTACAAGGGTACGTAGATCACACTCTTCCCTCGTTGCTATGCATCACCATGATCTTGCGTGTGCGTAGGAAAAAATTTGAAATTACTACGTTCCCCAACAGTGGCATCCGAGCCTAGGTTTTATGTGTTGATGTTATATGCACGAGTAGAACACAAGTGAGTTGTGGGCGATATAAGTCATACTGCTTACCAGCATGTCATACTTTGGTTCGGCGGTATTGTTGGATGAAGCGGCCCGGACCGACATTACGCGTACGCTTACGCGAGACCGGTCCTCCCGACGTGCTTTGCACAAAGGTGGCTAGCGGGTGGCAGTTTCTCCAACTTTAGTTGAATCGAGTGTGGCTACGCCCGGTCCTTGCGAAGGTTAAAACAGCACCAACTTGACAAACTATCGTTGTGGTTTTGATGCGTAGGTAAGATTGGTTCTTGCTTAAGCCCGTCGCAGCCACGTAAAACTTGCAACAACAAAGTAGAGGACGTCTAACTTGTTTTTGCAGGGCATGTTGTGATGTGATATGGTCAAGACATGATGCTGAATTTTATTGTATGAGATGATCATATTTTGTAACCACGTTATCGGCAACTGGCAGGAGCCATATGGTTGTCGCTTTATTGTATGCAATGCAATTGCGCTATAATGCTTTACTTTATCACTAAACGGTAGCGATAGTCATGGAAGCATAAAATTGGCATGACGACAACGATGCTATGATGGTGATCAAGGTGTCGCACCGGTGACGATGGTGATCACGACGGTGCTTCGAAGATGGAGATCACAAGCACAAGATGATGATGGCCATATCATATCACTTATATTGATTGCATGTGATGTTTATCTTTTATGCATCTTATCTTGCTTTGATTGACGGTAGCATTTTAAGATGATCTCTCACTAATTATCAAGAAGTGTTCTCCCTGAGTATGCACCGTTGCGAAAGTTCTTCGTGCTGAGACACCACGTGATGATTGGGTGTGATAGGCTCTACGTTCAAATACAACGGGTGCAAAACAGTTGCACACACAGAATACTCAGGTTAAACTTGACGAGCCTAGCATATACAGATATGGCCTCGGAACACGGAGACCGAAAGGTCGAACGTGAATAATATAGTAGATATGATCAACATAGTGATGTTCACCATTGAAAACTACTCCATCTCATGTGATGATCGGACATGGTTTAGTTGATTTGGATCACGTGATCACTTAGAGGATTAGAGGGATGTCTATCTAAGTGGGAGTTCTTAAGTAATATGATTAATTGAACTTTAATTTATCATGAACTTAGTCCTGGTAGTATTAGCATATCTATGTTGTAGATCAATAGCTCGCCTTGTTGCTTTCATATGTTTATTTTGATATGTTCCTAGAGAAAATTGTGTTGAAAGATGTTAGTGGCAATGATGCGGATTGGATCCGTGATCTGAGGTTTATCCTCATTGCTGCACAGAAGAATTATGTCCTTGATGCACCACTAGGTGACAGACCTATTGCAGGAGCAGATGTAGACGTTATGAACGTTTCGCTAGCTCAATATGATGACTACTTGATAGTTTAGTGCACCATGCTTAACGGCTTAGAATCGGGACTTCAAAGACGTTTTAAACGTCATGGACCATATGAGATGTTCCAGGAGTTGAAGTTAATATTTCAAGCAAATACCCGAGTTGAGAGATATGAAGTCTCCAACAAGTTCTATAGCTAAAAGATGGAGGAGAATCGCTCAACTAGTGAGCATGTGCTCAGATTGTCTGGGTACTACAATTGCTTGAATCAAATGGGAGTTAATCTTCCAAATAAAATAGTGATTGACAGAATTCTCTAGTCACCATCACCAAGTTAGTAGAACTTCGTGATGAACTATGATATGCAAGGGATAACGGAAATGATTCCCAAGCTCTTCATAATGCTGAAATTGACGAAGGTAGAAATCGAGAAAAACATCAAGTGGTGATGGTTGACAAGATCACTAGTTTCAAGAAAAGGGCAAAGGGAAGAAAGGGGAACTTCAAGAAGAACAGCAAGCAAGTTGCTGCTCAAGTGAAAAACCCAAGTCTGGACCTAAGCCTGAAACTGAGTGCTTCTACTGCAAAGGGACTGGTCATTGGAAGTGGAACTATCCCAAGTGATTGGCGGATAAGAAGGATGGCAAAGTGAACATAAGTATATTTGATATACATGTTATTGATGTGTACTTTACTAGTGTTTATAGCAACCCCTCAATATTTGATACTAGTTCAGTTGCTAAGATTAGTAACTCGAAACGGGAGTTGCAGAATAAACAGAGACTAGTTAAGGGTGAAGTGACGATGTGTGTTGGAAGTGGTTCCAAGATTGATATGATCATCATCGCACACTCCCTATACTTTTGGGATTAGTGTTGAACCTAAATAAGTATTATTTGGTGTTTGTGTTGAGCATGAATGTGATTTGATCATGTTTATTGCAATACAGTTATTCATTTAAGTAAGAGAATAAATTGTTGTTCTGTTTACATGAATAAAACCTTATATGGTTACACACCCAATGAAAATGGTTCGTTGGATCTCGATCATAGTGATACACATATTCATAATATTGAAACCAAAAGATGCAAAGTTAATAATGATGGTGCAATTTATTTGTGGCACTGCCGTTTAGGTCATATTGGTGTAAAGCGCATTAAGAAAATCCATACTGATGGGCTTTTGGAATCACTTGATTATGAATCAGTTGATGCTTGCGAACCATGCCTCATGGGCAAGATGACTAAGACTCCGTCCTCCAGTACAATGGAGCGAGCAACAGATTTGTTGGATATCATACATACTGATGTATGTGGTCCGATGAATATTGAGGCTCGTGGCAGGTATCATTATTTTCTGATCTTCACACATGATTTGAGCAGATATGAGTATATCTACTTGATGAAACACAAGTCTGAAACATTTGAAAAGTTCAAAGAATTTCAGAGTGAAGTGGAGAATCATCGTAACAAAAATGAAAGTTTCTACGATATGATCGCAGAAGTAAAATATTTGAGTTACGAGTTTGGCCTTTAGTTTAAAAACAATGTGAAATAGTTTCACTACTCACGCCACCTGGAACACCACAGCATAATGGTGTGTCCGAACGTCATAAGCGTACTTTATTAGATATGGTGCGATCTATGACGTCTCTTACCGATCTACCAATATCGTTTTAGGGTTATGCATTAAAGACAGCTGTATTCACGTTTAAAAGGGCACCATCTAAGTCACCATCTAAGTCTGTTGAGACGACACAATCTGAAATGTGGTTTGGCAAGAAACCAAAGTTGTCATTTCTTAAAGTTTGAGGTTGCAATGCTTATGTGAAAATGTTTCAACCTGATAAGCTCAAACCCAAATCGGAGAAGTGCGTCTTCATAGGATACCCAAAAGAAATTGTTGGGTACACCTTCTATCACAGATCCGAAGGCAAGATATTCTTTGCTGAGAATGGATCCTTTCTAGATAAGGAGTTTCTCTCGAAAGAAGTGAGTGGGAGGAAAGTAGAACTTGATGAGGTAACTGTACCTGCTCCCTTATTGGAAAGTAGTTCATCACAGAAATCTGTTCCTGTGACTACTAGACCGATTAGTGAGGAAGCTAATGATGATCATGTAACTTCAGATCAAGTTACTACCGAACCTCGTAGGTAAACCAGAGTGAGATCCGCACCAGAGTGGTACGGTAATCCAGTTCTGGAGGTCATGTTACTTGACCATGACGAGCCTACGAATTATGAGGAAGCGATGATGAGCCCAGATTCCGCGAAATGGCTTGAGGCCATGAAATCTGAGATGAGATCCATGTATGAGAACAAAGTATGGACTTTGGTTGACTTGCCCAATGATCGGCAAGCAATTGAGAATAAATGGATCTTTAAGAAGAAGACTGACGCTGACGGTAATGTTACTGTCTACAAAGCTCGACTTGTCGCAAAAGGTTTTCGACAAGTTCAAGGGATTGACTACGATGAGACCTTCTCACCCGTAGCGATGCATAAGTCTGTCCGAATCATGTTAGCAATTGCCGCATTTTATGATTATGAAATTTGGCAGATGGTTGTCAAAACTGCATTCCTGAATGGATTTCTGCAAGAAGAGTTGTATATGATGCAGCCGGAAGGTTTTGTCGATCCAAAAGGAGCTAACAAAGTGTGCAAGCTCCAGCGATCCATTTATGGACTGGTGCAAGCCTCTCGGAGTTGGAATAAACGCTTTGATAGTATGATCAAAGCATATAGTTTTATACAGACTTGCGGTGAAGCCTGTATTTACAAGAAAGTGAGTGGGAGCACTACAACATTTCTGATAAGTATATGTGAATGACATATTGTTGATCGGAAATAATGTAGAATTATTCTGCAAAGCATAAAGGAGTATTTTGAAAGAAGTTTTTCAAAGAAAGACCTCGGTGAAGCTGCTTACATATTAAGCATCAAGATCTATAGAGATAGATCAAGACGCTTGATAAGTTTTTTCAATGAGTACATACCTTGACAATATTTTGAAGTAGTTCAAAAATGGAACAGTCAAAGAAAGAGTTCTTGGCTGTGTTACAAGGTGTGAAATTGAGTAAGACTCAAAGCCCGACCACGGCAGAAGATAGAAAGAGAATGAAAGTCATTACCTATGCCTCGGCCATAGGTTCTATAAAGTATGCCATGCTGTGTACCAGATCTATTGTATACCCTACACTGTGTTAAGCAAGGGAGTACAATAGTGATCTAAGAGTCGATTACTGGACAACGGTCAAAATTGTCCTTAGTGGAATAAGGAAATATTCCTCAATTATGGAGGGGACAAAAGGTTCATCGTAAAAAGTTACGTCGATGCAAGTTTTGACACAGATCTGGATGACTCTAAGTCTCGATCTAGATACATAATGAAAGTGGGAGCAATTAGCTAGAGTAGCTCCGTGCAGAGCATTGTAGACATAGAATTCGCAAAATACTTACGGATCTGTATGTGACAGACCCATTGACTAATATTATCTCACAAGCAAAACATGATCACACCTTAGTACTCTTTGGGTGTTAATCACATAAACGATGTGAACTAGATTATTGACTCTAGTAAACCCTTTAGGTATAGGTCACATGACGATGTGAACTATGGGTGTTAATCACATGGTGATGTGAACTATTAGTGTTGAATCACATGGCGATGTGAACTAGATTATTGACTCTAGTGCAAGTGGGAGACTGAAGGAAATATGCCCTAGAGGCAATAATAATGTTATTATTTTATTTCCTTATATCATGATAAATGTTTATTATTCATGCTAGAATTGTATTATCCGGAAACATAATACTTGTGTGAATACATAGACAAACCAAACGTCACTAGTATGCCTCTACTTGACTAGCTCATTAATCAAAGATGGTTATGTTTCCTAACCATGGACATGTGTTGTCATTTGATTAACGGGATCACATTATTAGGAGAATGATGTGATTGACATGACCCATTCCATTAGCTTAGCACCCGATCGTTTAGTATGTTGCTATTGCTTTCTTCATGACTTATACATGTTCCTATGACTATGAGATTATGCAACTCCCGTTTGCCGGAGGAACACTTTGTGTGCTACCAAACGTCACAACGTAACTGGGTGATTATAAAGGAGCTCTACAGGTGTATCCAAAGGTACATGTTGGGTTGGCGTATTTCGAGATTAGGATTTGTCACTCCGATTGTCGGAGAGGTATCTCTGGGCCCTCTCGGTAATGCACATCACATAAGCCTTGCAAGCATTACAACTAATGAGTTAGTAGCAAGATGATGTATTATGAAACGAGTAAAGAGACTTGCCGGTAACGAGATTGAACTAGGTATTGAGATACCGACGATCGAATCTCGGGCAAGTAACATACCGATGATAAAGGGAACACCGTATGTTGTTATGCGGTCTGACCGATAAAGATCTTCGTAGAATATGTAGGAGCCAATATGAGCATCCATGTTCCGCTATTGGTTATTGGCCGGAGACGTGTCTCGGTCATGTCTACATTGTTCTCGAACCCGTAGGGTCCGCACGCTTAAGGTTTCGATGATAGTTATATTATGAGTTTATGAGTTTTGATGTACCGAAGTTAGTTCGGAGTCCCGGTTGTGATCACGGACATGACGAGGAGTCTCGAAATGGTCGAGACATAAAGATTGATATATTGGACGGCTATATTCGGACACCGGAAGTGTTTCGGGTGATTTCGGAGAAAACCGGAGAGCGGGAGGGTTACCGGAACCCCCCCGGGAGAAGTAATGGGCCATATGGGCCTTAGTGGAGAGAGAGAGGGGCAGCCAAAGGTGGGCCGCACGCCTCCTCCCCCCTGGTCCGAATTGGACTAGGAGAGGGGGGGCGGCGCCCCCCTTTCCTTCCCCCTCCCCACTTCTTTCCCCCTCCTAGTAGGAGTCCTACTCCTACTAGGAGGAGGACTCCTCCTTGGCGCGCCATAGGGGCCGGCCAGCCTCCTCCCCTTGATCCTTTATATACGGGGGCAGGGGGCACCCCTAGACACACAAGTTGATCCACGTGATCATATTTTTAGCCGTGTGCGGTGCCCCCTTCCACCATAATCCTCGATAATATTGTAGCGGTGCTTATGCGAAGCCTTGCGACGGTAGTACATCAACATCGTCACCACGCCGTCGTGCTGAGAGAACTCTTCCCCGACACTTTGCTGGATCGGAGTCCAGGGATCGTCATCGAGCTGAACGTGTGCTAGAACTCGGAGGTGCCGTAGTTTCGGTGCTTGATCGGTCGGGCCGTGAAAACGTACGACTACATCAACCGCGTTGTGCCAATGCTTCCGTTGTCGGTCTACAAGGGTACGTAGATCACACTCTTCCCTCGTTGCTATGCATCACCATGATCTTGCGTGTGCGTAGGAAATTTTTTGAAATTACTACGTTCCCCAACAGTGTTCAGCACAACGAACCAGGCAATCGGACTATAAGGCTTTATCACTCTCATTTAGCCATAGAAGTCTACAATTTTAAATTTTGGCGAAGCCCCTAGTATTCGGAAGGCCGAATTGGGACGCTATATACGCCTAAGTCGGACAAAGCCGACTCCTCGCCCAAAGAGGAAAAAATCTTTAAAGATTTGAGACCTCTCAAACAGCATCCAGCTCTCGCCACAGAACATAAGATTCTGGGTAGGATCCATGGAAAGGGGTAATCTGTGTGTTTAAAACCTGCTAGATCAAAGCCACAAGAGGCTATGTTGCGTGCAAGCTAGCTTACAAAGCTAGCAGACAACTACCTGGATTGATCTACAGTAGCACTAGCACATGTATATACACGTACACGTGAACTTGACCATTGATTAGATGAATCGACTCTCTCGGCAAGAACAGAACAGATGCACAAATCGATAGAACATAACAAAGCAAAATTGATGAAGACCGCAGACTGGTAGAGTAGGGAGCAGGAGAGGATGAACTGTGGGAGAGTAAGTCAGCAACTAAACTTGCTTAGCTAGTGGTAATGCGTCACCGGTCACCGGGCGTGCGATGAGTCCAACAAGAGACGAGGAAGGGAACCGTGCTTTTTAGACGGGAAGAGAGATTCTTCTCGGCACTTACGTGTGACTGGGCTGACAGCCCGTTTGGGACAGAAGCAGCCAAGTTCGAGATGCTTCCAGCACAATCGGTGGCGACGGCGGCGCCATGACCTTCAGGTTTCGGCAGCGGCGTTCCCTGGACGACGGTCTCGCTGGCGGCAATTGCCAATTGGTTCTGCTGCAACGTGCACGACCCCCGGCTATGGGTCGTGTACTTGCAGCGGATCCAACTCACTGCCACGCATCGGCCCTAGGCGTCACCTTGGTGTACAGGGAGAGAACGGGGTGTGCTCTCGAACTAGGCAGTGGAAGAGCTGTGCGGGCACGGGATTCATGGGGGCACCAGCCATGGGAGGCGGCGGTGGGCGAGGAGTTGGGCGGTGGGTGAGGAGTTGGGCGGTGGCGACGGCGAGTGGATTCGGTGGAGATTGGAGATGAGATATGGAAGGGAATCGTGTTGATATGGGGGAAAGGTTTCCGATATTGTTGGCGCAGTTACCTCATCGCGATCGGTCTGTTTGATGTTAGTCTCCTTCCGGACTTCGTATGACAGGTGGGGCCATGGTAATGAAGTGCACGTATGTATTTTCTTTTTACCAGATTAGTCTTTATTGGAGGGAGAGAACGGAGGGAAAGTGAAAATTGACCAAAATAGAAATACGAGAGAGTCGAAATATTTGGAGCGAACCAATTATAAATTTTGTTATTATACATCACCTTGCCCGTGACAGGCACTTTACATATTCTTTTTGTGTCAAACAGCACGTGCTTCTTCTAGGTTTATACAAACCAAGATCACTAGTTGTCCGTCCAAGATCACTAGCTAGTTCTCATCAATATGAAGGCTAAAGCATAGGCTAAAGCAATATTTTCTAAAGTTTGCACTTATTTGAGGTTTTAGTTTTCAGGCCATCGCCAACACCGGCCACGGAAACGGACACAATATTTGTTTGCGGCTATAGTGATACGAGAGCCAGCCATCAAACACTTTCCCCAAACGTCCATACGCAATACACACAAATTCGGACATAATTAATAAAAACTTGACGAAGCTCATTCAAACAAATGTACGTTGAGTATAATTTACATAAACCATCCGTTCAACTAAAAATAGAAAAACCTAAACTAATTTGCAGCGGGCGGTGAACTTGTATGCTTGGACGGCTGGTTGGTAGCACCTCCGTCGTCGTCCATGTCATCGTCGTCGGAGCAATCCTTCCAGCGGCGGAAGGTTCAGGGGCCACAGGAGCCCCGCCCGGCCGCCGCTTGGCACTTGCGGATGCGCCGCTTTGCTTCCTCCTACATCGTGTTGATGGCCTCCTCAACCCACGATGACCCCGGCCAGGGTGCCCTGGCCTTCCCCTGTAGGCAACGGCGGAGGTGTCACTAAGCAACCTCTTGCTGATCTTGGAGAGGTCCTCGTCGAGCGGCACAACCGCCTCATGGACGACTCAGCGATGCTCGCTAACAGGTCGCGAGTCCAGGCTGTGACGCCCGGATAATTAAGCTACAGTAATTCTCTGCTAATGGTGCCACGTCACTTCAATTACTGTTGCTACTCTCACGTTAGTTCGAAATCAATTCAAATTCAAATTCAAAATCAAGCAAACAATAAAAGTTTTCAAATATTAAAACTAAAATGTTCGGAGTGAACCAAATATTGCATAGGTAATTATGGTGGAGAAACCACACTTTTATAAAATAGCTAAATGCTCTAAAGTAAATAAACAGTAGCTAAAACCAGTAATTAAATTCGTTTTATAATATATAAAATGTTAAACTAAATTGTTTGGGTGCCCAAGTTATTGTGGCATTAGAATAAGTAGTAATACAATTTTAGGAACTAATTTTATAATTTATAAAACTAACATAAATAGTAACAAAAAGGAAAAAAAGGAAAATAATAAAAAGTTAAAAAAAACAAAGCTAAAAAAAGGAGAAGAAACAAC